>NC_052500.1:68850750-69150750 GCF_016617805.1 Bactrocera tryoni
TTTTATTTTTTTATTATAATTTTTCTTTCATATTATATTTGTAAGAATGATATTTTTTTCAGTAATTTATTGTTAATTTTTATTATAGTGATTTTTTTAATATACTACTACTTTTATTTTAAAATTATGTATTTTTGTATTTTTGATTACATTTTTCTAAATGTTAATTTACTTATTAATTTTTATCTTTATTATTTTTAATTTTTTTTTCTTATGTAACTTTTTTCCTGTATATTTTTTCATTATTTTTTGGTTTTCTTTACCATTTTTGTTGATGCTTTTTATACATATATTTTTTCGTTGTTTTTTCTATTTTGTTTTTATTTCCTTATCATTTTTGCTGTTGCATTTTAAATATGTTTTCGTTGTTCTTTATTTTATTTTTTTTAATATTTACTTTTTTTTTTTTTTTTTTATTTTTATTTTTTTATTTTTTTTTATTTTACTATTTACAATCATTTATTTATTTTTGTTCTTTTTTATTTTTTTATTATTATTATTTCTTCTCGTTTTGCATTAACTCTGTTTTCTCTCTTCAATAGTTTCTAATTATGAACATTTTGCGCATTACTGCATTGTTCAAAATTGATCGTGCCAAATCACCTTGGCGCCAAAATGAAGCGACTGCGGCATAAATGTGTTCTTAATTAAATTTGAAATTCTGTAGCGCAAACTTTCCAATTACCGCGGTTTCACGTGCGTTCTTCGCTAGATTTGTATATTTTGTTGTTGCGTAGTCAGAATGCGAGAAGTCATGAATACTGACCTGCTATATACAAACATACAAACATATATATGTGGTTTCATAGAAGCATTTATATATATACATATGTATATATTTATATATACTTATATAAGCGTATTAAATTCTTGTACTTGATGTGTGTATTTGTAAGTTTTTTGAAATCTTCACTCCAGCCAGTTGGGCTAGCGCTTACTCCATTCATGTCTGTATGTTTGTTTGTATGTGTGGTGGTTGGGTGTGTTTTTCTTTTTATTTGGGGAATTTCACACATATGCAGGCATATGGACGCATCTGTAGTGGTAGCAACACACAAACATACCTACAAAGCGTAAACAGCTCATTGAAATTCCCCGCTGTGTGCCCATACATAGAAGAATAGAATATCCAATAGAGTTTTTGAAGTGCGAGTGATTTTCTTCAAGTATTTTTAGACCGCGTCGCACTCTCTGGGTATCGCTTGCAATTTTCGTCGTTTTTTCGTCATTACACACATGTATATATACATCTGAGTACCTTAAACTGCAGTAATGACAGTGCGGCACAAATTGTTGTTGATGTCGTTAGTTTGCTTGTTTGTTAAGGTTGTGTATTTTAGTGCTTTTGAGTGTGTGTGTGACAACTGTTGTTGTCAGTTGACGCATGTTATTGTAGGCATTTTCTTTTATTTACATTTCATTGTATTTACGAGATAGGCTGAAAAATCGCCATACGTTGAAAAATGTTGGTGAATCTATTTTGCACACACATGCTTACATATGTGGTTGCGTGGCACTACACACCGTCTATATACACAGATATACATATATCTATGTGTGTGTGTGTGTTTGTTGACGAAATAACTTATGCTATGCATGCGTAATTCTCTGCAAACCCTACGCTGACATGCATATCTGATAAGATATAACTTCGTATGGCTTCGTTAGATGAGCGCCCATCACATGTGCTTGTGTGTGTGTATGTTTGACAGCACACATGCTTACTAATAGCTAGAGCCGCATAAAATTACAATAGGATCCGCGCCTAAAACCTTCGAAATACCACCAATTCGATAAGCCTATTGACGCATGCGCGTTTACTCATGGCATGTGTGTGTTCTAACTCATGTGTCTTTAGTGGGTTGGGTGTCAAACGATTTAGGTCTCATCAGTTAAGGTTTCTTCTGTGCTAAAATGTTCATTTAAAGTCTTTCTTATATAACTTGTTGGACTATGTATTCATAAGTAATAACCTTAACGAGGACTGCGATTGGTAAGCTTAGCTCGTTTACGGCCTCAAAAATCTTCTTTACTCAGTGGCTTCTTCATTTTAGAGTCACAACTGATAAGGCTTTGCTCATACTTAAGATTTTAACTAGGTAATACTAGTCACATCCAGGTACACGACATGTCTGAAGTTCAGAAAAGAATTTACCATTGGCTTTAGAACCTAAAGAACGCACATATTCAATATTTAAATGAAATATTATCATTTAGAGGATTTCAAGTTAACATTTATATGTTAACAAGATGTCATTAGATTGCGAGATTGTGCTAGAATCCTTAATTCCCGATAACCTCATTCATTTGAGTGTTTTAAAGAAGAGTTCTTGAGTTCTTATGGATTATTATGGACCTAAATGTGAGCTTGCTTCGTCAGCGATTTGTTAGCTTATGATAAAACGTGCTTAAAGCATACGAAAACATGATTTCCTTATAACGAATATCGGTAGGTTAGCTTTGTACACTTAAGATCGTTCCCCAAAAGCTGTCACGACATAAAACGCACAGAAGCCTTGCGGACTTTTAAAGAAGACGGACCACAAAAACGAGATTTTTGGAAGATTAAAATTTCGATAAGTTTTTTAAGCCTCTATATACATATATTGAAAAAAAAAAAAACAAGTGTATACCGCTATTTTTCATATAACTGCATACCTTATATAAATATAAGAAGCTTTTTATTTTACATTTATACCCGTGATTGTACGTTTTACAGCAGCTGCAAATACTATAAATGTAGAAAGAAACAACCTTTTTTTTTCATATAACAAATATATTACAAAATTTATGTGAAACGCTTAAAAGCATTATTTCACTTAAGCTTTTGAGCTTTTATTAAAACACCGAAATTCAGTTTTAAAACACATTTAGATGAGTGTTACCAAAGAAATTATGCTTAAGAGCTTTATTTCGCTTAAGCTTACTGAAGCTTTGGAGGTTTTATTAACACACTGAAATTCGGATTAAAAACACATTTAGATGAGAGATACTAAAAAAAATGCTTAAAAGCTTTATTTGGCTAAGGCTACTTAAGCATTTGAACTTTTATTAGAACACCGAAATTCAGTTTAAAAACACATTTAGATGAGAGATACCAAAACATTATGCTTAAAAGCTTTATCTCGCTTTCATAAGCTTTTGAGCTTTTATTAAAACACCGAAATTCGGTTTGATAAAACATTCAGATGAGACATACTAAACAAATAATGCTCTCAAAAGCTCACTTTAGATACTACTCTCAAGTGAATTCCAGGAGTGCTTAAAATCTTTCTGTCAGTTAAAACTGGTTAAACTATGAGCTTTTGCTATAACACTGAGATTCACTTTAAAATTCCATTTAGATGAAAGAGATAAAAAAGTCACGCTTTCAAAAGCTCACATGTATATTTCTTTTAGGTGGTGTAACCGCTTGATATTCTATATTTATTTGAGCATAAAAGAACTTTTGGTTCAAAACTGCTGTATGTTCGCTTTGCCACACGGCAAGATCTACCGAATCAAAGAGGGCTACACGAAAGCTGTCAAAGCTTTCTTATTTTTATTGAAGATCTTAAAATCGTATCTTTTGCTGATTTATCTAAATTCTTATATAAATATAATTCAACAAGAATGTTATACATACATAGATACATATGTGTCTACTATATGTAGATATGTAAAAATATATACATATCTATGTAGTATATAATCGCAAAGTCAATGTCTGCTTATTCATCATTCGATTATTCACCAACATATTTCAGTTTTTTTTTAGTTGATTATTACAATTTTTTGTAGCTGTTCAGCGTGATTACGCTCATTGAAGTGCGCATATAATTAAACTGTGATCATATTGTGATCACTTGTCAAAGGCGCGCTTTGCATGCCAATGTTTAATTAATCTGGGCGTTTTTTTTGTTTTTGTTATGTAAAATTTTAGTGCACAAAAAAGTAGTAGAAAACAAGCAAAACGTTTCACTTCGGTTACACGGAAGCTGTAATACCCTTCACAAGTAATATGTTTTCAGTAAAATCACTTGATTTTGGTCGATCAGTTTGTATGGCAGCTATATGTTATAGTGGTCCGATCTGAACGATTTCTTCGGAGATTGTAGCGATGCCTCGGATTATAGTCTTTGTCAAATTCGGTGCAGATTCCTTGTCAAATAAGAAAGTTTTCCATACAAGGACTTGAGTTGGATCGATTAGATTGTATAACAGCTATACGCTATAGTGTTCCGATCCTGACAATTTCTGCAGATATTGTAGCTTTGCCTGGCATAATATTCTATGCCAAATTTCAAGAGGATATCTTGTGAAATAAAAAAGTTTTTCATACAAGGACTTGATTTGGTCGACCAGTTTTTATGAAAGCTATACGCTATAGTGGTCCGATCCGAACAATTTCTTGGAAGATTGTAGCGTTAGCTTGGAAAATAATGTATGCCAAATATCGTGAAGATAACTTGTCTAATGAAAAAAGTTTTTCATACAAGGACTTGATTTGGTCGGCCAGTTTGTATGACAGCTATATGTTATGGTGGACTTATATAGTAAATTTTTGCATATATTGTAGCCTAGTCTTGGAAAATAATCCACCCCAAATTTCGTGAAGATATCTTACCAAATGAAAAAGTTTTTCAAATAAAGACTTGGTTTTGTTCGTTCGGTTTGTATGCCAGCTAAATGCTATAGTGGTCCGATGCGCGCGATTCCGACAATTTTGCAGCTTCTTAATAAGAAAAGGACGTGTGTAAAATTTCACGTCGATATCTCGTAAATGAAGGGACTATAAATTTTATATATAAACAGACTTCGTTAAATCGACTCAACTTGTCTCGCTGATCACTTATATACCTACATATGTATACTTTTAAGGTCGCTGATTTCCTACTGGGTATTACAAACTTCGTGTCAAACTTAATATATCCTCTTCATGGTATAGCAATCTTGCACAAACTAGTAGCAGACAACAAATGTAGTAGAAAAATTGAATGATTCTCGAGAGAATGCGGGTTTGCGTTATAGACTTGTATGTATCTAGTCATTTATTATATACATATGTCTTCGTATTTATGTACCTCATTCATTTTGTTAACTCAATTTGTCATTTAAAACAATTAGCGCTGGCCCTCAGTGCCGCTGATACGGGTGTGAATGCGCCGTCACCGTGTCGTTTACCGACCCTCCACTCCTTTTAATTGCGAAAAGTGAAAGCTTAGCTCAATTTACAAACCGCTTATGCGGATTATTGCACATTTTCATAAGTTCCCACTTAAGTACCAAGCGATGCAACGACATACATACGGACATACGAGTATGTATGTCTAAGGTATATGGCGAAAATTGTAAAAATTTCCACGCCGGCTGCCGAACATCAACGACCTGACCTGGTGGCAACCGCATGCATTGGTTCTTTTTCTATATCCATAAGACCGCTTTATTCACTTAATTGGATTACAATTTTTATTTATTTTCTTTTGTTTTTAATTTTCCATCGACAAGCGCTACCTTTTTTCTTCGCCAACCTCATCGTTTTTCTTTCTTCGTGTCATTCCTTTGCATTCTAAATTACTTGAAGAAAAAAGCTATAAATCACCTTTTCATGAACTCTATCTATTTGCTATTTAGACTCGTGCTACCTTGTGGCGGCTGCGGTGTCTAATCGGATTCTCGGTTCATTGATTCGGTTGTTCTTATAGCGGTTTCACCTCAATGTGGCCACTTATATGGCACACCATCACCACCAACTGTTTTCTGTTCTCGGTTGGCCCCAACCTCCATTCGCCAAAGAGTTAATTCTAAATGTATTTTGCTTGTCATTTAAGTGATTTCTGTTACGCGCTCTTATCTAGCCGTTGATATTTGGTGTGGCTTCCTTGCGGTGCGTATAGCAATTCAGCCACTAATCGGATTGTGTTTTTTATATTGCGTGCTTCTTTCTGTGTTTCGCTTTGGAGAGATTGATGGGTGATTGATTCTACAAATATACCCATATATCTATATGGTATATACATACATATGTGTGGTTACGTGCCACATCGCTTTGTTGCGCATCTTAAGCAGTTCAAGTCTGGCTTTCTCAAGCTTTTCTTTGGCTTCGTTTATTTTTAACTTCAGCCTAAAGCCGTATAAAATGTGAAATGGAATTAATGCAATGAAAAGTAGTGCATAAGCATTGGAAAATTGAACTTTATAACTACTTTTTATAGCTGGTATTGAATAAAGGTGTCGTTGAGGTTGAGGAGCGAACGATTCTGAGCTATCAACTCAATATGCTACTTCTATAAACTTACATCCTTTTCTTTGAAACAGTAATGAACTTTAAACTCATTAATAAGAGAAATGGATAACTCTGTTGTTAGCTCTGAAACAGTAAGCGATTTGAGGTGCAAACAGCAACTTAGGCCCTCAATATACATACGTCTCTTGTAAACTCTCAACCCCTAGATATTAAATACTTATCAAGAAGTTAAGAAACCCTTCATAAACTTAAAACCCATTTTTAAAGACAGTTTTGCATAGCTCGGTTGTTAGGAGACGCTATAAGTTAGGGGCAAGATTATCTGGAACCGAACGTTTTATAAACTCTCATCCCTTTCATTGAGTCAGTAATGAACTTTAAACCCCTTCAAGACAGAAATGCATAACTCTGTTAGCAGTGATAAAGATTCTCTGAAACAGTAAGCGATATGAGGTACAAACGTCAACTTAGACCCTCAATATGCATATTTTGTAAACAGCCCCTAGATAGAGGCAGTATTTAATAATGAGGTTAAGAACCCATTCTTAAATCGGAAACCCGTTTTTAAAGACAGTTTTGCTCAGCGCGGTTGTTGGGCGTGACAGGAAAGACAGGCGGAACCGACAGTTTTGAGATAAAACCTATAATTCCTATAATTTGGACTGAAAAATGCAGGGCAAACGAGTGTTCAGATACTTTAAACGCTTTTACAACTTTAACCTCCTTCTTTTTACACCTCTTCTTATATGTATTATTGGACAACTTGGCTGTCAAAACAGAAAGATTCCGGGAAACTGTCAGTCATAAGGTATTACGATCCGCTTGGAACCGAAATATGCTGCTGAAAAGAGTTTTGTAGGACCATAGCCGGTATTTTTCAACTTTATTGAAAAAATATCATTTACTTGTTTATTGGTAATTTTGGTGTTTAGTACAAAGCCTCACTACCTCACTGAGTACATAATACATTAAGATTTTACCCTAACTCGTATGTGATGTTCAGACTTAGTTCGTGTTCTGCCCTCATGGTCGAAAAACATACCTAAAAAATACACCGTAGACTTAAAATATGTAAATTTTCGACCATACGAACGTACTCTAATCAAATCGGGAATCGAATTTTCTACTGCGTATTTATTTTTAAAAAGGAAAGGAAGTTTTTCCAAGCCAGAACTTGTGAAATGTTCTTAGCAATCCGGCTTCAAAGTATTGTCTTCAACTTCCAATTTTGACTTCGTTTGAAACGAACTTGCTTTAATAAGAAAAACATCTACATCGCGTGATTTGAATTTTCTACGGCGTATCCCTTTTTAAAAAATTATTAATAGAGAGATTTTCCAAACCAGAAATGGTGTAATTTTATCGAAAACTATTTCATAAAAGTTCATAAACTCTGAAATCTGACATTATTCCGATCTTATTTAACATTTTTAGAATTTTACAATACTCGTATGGTATCCAAGAAACACACCACAAGTAGAAGGAAAAGCTTAAAAATTGACTTGGCTTAGTTTTCATGTAATTTTTTTATCGAGGACTAAAAGGTCAGGTACTTTATTTTGGTAAGCATGAGAATAAGATAACTACTTTCATTAGAGCGCAATATATAGCCTGCTTGGGTGTATGACTTCGCTAAGTTGTTATGACTTTCATTATGCTCTTTTCCGGACGGTATCATAAAATAGATGACAGTTTATTTTATAATCTAAGTACATATCTTATTGACCTTGTCTTCGACCTGATTTCTGCTTTCCTTCCCATATGGTTTCATATGACTACTTCCATTAGCATCCAAATATCTAATTGGAGTGTGCCTTCGCTAAGTATTTGTTTCCAAAAAATTTAATTGGGTTTTAAGAAATATTTGCGGAAGTAAAACAGAAAACTATTATAAAATTTATTACTTTTCACATACTAACTACATATCCAATCGCTCTACTTTAAGCTATACACCGGAAAATGTTATCCCATTATACTCTTTAATTGACATTCAAATCTTGAAGACTGACACTATTATTTCCCCTTTTGTTTTTATGCACTCGCTAAGTGTATACCGTGTGACTCGCCGCCTATTTGTCTTCAGAGTTCATTCTCTTCCAACGACCTTTGCATTTCTTTGATCATTTTTTTTCACTTTGTTTACAGCAAACAGGTAGCCGCTACCTGTTTATATTATACCATACTTGTCTACTATCCGTTCAACATGTCTACACGTGCATCGGCGCTGCAGGAGGGTGTGTTGTGATTTCAATTGATTGAGTGTATTGTGTCTTCTATAGACAATTTTATCGGCGCTACTACCTGCCGCCACTATCAGTCGTGTGTTGTTATTGCGTACGTATCTGGATATGAGTTTATATTGTATTACGATTGTATAGCCTAGCCATATAGCGTAGCATTCTATTCATGAATCCGACACACTCAAAACAAAACTCGTCTGACGCCATTACCTTTTCGAGTCTTATTGTCTCCTCTATAGTGCGCGACGTTTTTGGTAAATTTCACATAATAATAAACATAATAATAGTGGCAACACATTCAGTCGGCAGTGTGATCGTATGCCGAGGTGTTCTCATGTGCAAATGTACTTTTGGTTGTTGTGTTCACGTTAGTGTTGTAAATTGCAAAGCAAAATGAGCATAAAATACGCTACTATTTAGAATGTCACATAAAATTCGTGTTCGGGTCGCCTAACGGCTTGTTATGCTCGGTAAAAGTGCTATAAAAATGTGATTGCTGCTACTGGCAGCGTGGTCGGAAACGTTTCTTATGCTTTTGTTTGTGAAACAAATATATTTATACGGTTTTACATCATTTTTTAAGTTTATACCAGTTTTTTCAGCATCAAAAGAGTTTACAATGTTTTACACCAGTTTATGCCACTTTGAACCAATTAATCATCCGACTTTATACCAATTACTTATCCGACTTTATACCAGTTTATACGACTTTATACCGGTATATGCGCGTGTGTTTGTCACAAAATTGTTCTTATACTTTTCTACACAAACAAGTATACTAATACTATATACTAATCAGTTAATTCAAATTTATACCAGTTTACGCGACTCCAAAACGGTTATAAGACTTTATACCAGTTTTTTTAGTTCATACTATATACTTATCCGACTTTATACCGGTTTATACGACTTCATACCATATAATTATCCGACTTTATACCAGTATATGCGACTTTACACCGCTCTATGCCCGTGTGTTTGCAACAAAATTGGTTGTTGTTCTGTGTACAGGCATCTAGGCATTGGCGCGGAGTTTTTTATTTCCGCTTCGTCTATTTTAAATTGAGACTACCACATTTAGTACGTTGTAATTTATGCGTCGTGTAGCCCAACTCCATACACACTGCTGCCTACTTCGCACTTCGTGCGCTCCTTTATCCTTTTTTCACCGCTTCTTTGTGCGCCTTTCTTTGCTGCCAAGTTACGTAAATTAGCGCTATTCGTATGCGTGTGTGTACTCGTAACTTCGAAACTTTATTGCCGCAATGTATTTGACGTCCAACGTCTACTAAATGGCAGTCAAAGTCATTAGTGTGTATTGTTGTTATTGTTCAAATGGGTACTGTATCTTAGTTCGGGTTCTTGGTGCGCATGCAATCCTTTTAGTCAATTTATTTGTGGCGGCGTCTCAGTCTAATTGTTGTGCCAAGAGATCATTACAATGTAACTACTAACTACCGGATGCTTGAAAGCCATCATTTGTTTGTTGGTTGTTGTTGTTTTTGCTGCTGTTGTTTTTGTTGTAGTTGAGTTTACTTTCAATTTGATTTTAAAATATTGCAAATTGGTTATTTGCTGTGAAGTGTTGTGCGAGTTAGTTCTAAGAGTAAATCGCTCAGTTGAGTTTCTGACGTTTAAAGTGTTGAACATTAATTTTAGACGTGCGTTTTTGAAGTGATTTTAGTTGGAAAATTGGTTAATATTGAATTGTAATGTACTTCAATCAATCAAATTATGTTTTTTACTGAAAAAACTAGATATACATAGTTGAAATAAGTTATATATATAAATTAGCGACTGGAGTGAAAGTGTGTGTTATGAAAATCTAAATCGTTTATACAAGATTTTCTGCGCTTAAGTTTTCATGGCGTTGAACTCTAAAAGCTTTCTTAAATTACCTACCAACTTATGCGAGATGAAAAACTGTCATAATATCTAGTTAAAATCATATAGTTTGGCAACAAATTCTCTTATTTTACCGATGAGCAACACTCACTAAAGCTTTTGGTGTTGAAAAGTTAGAGCTTTCTTGAAGCTTCTAAGCTAGAAAGCTCAAACTACTTTGAATTTTTTACCAGTTGGTTTTCAAACGACTTTTAATTGTACAAAATCCATTGCATTATCTGTTAAAAACCCAAATATTTACTGTGCTTATGTTTTTTTTTTTCAAAGAGAGTGGTTGAAAGATAGCTTTTGGGTTTTACAAAATTTTGGAGCTACAACGTCAAAATTATATTGTGCTTTTTATTCACTCGGCATAACTTTTCAACTCCAGTCAAGAAAGAGAGCTTTTTGAAAGCTTTTGAGCTGCATAGAATGTCAAATTACTTTGCATTCTTTAATAAATTAGTGTTAAAACGGTTTTTACTTGTATAAAAGCCATTGTCTTATCTGTTAAAAAGCCTAAATCAGCCATAACAAAGACAGCTTTTTGAAAGCTTTTGAGCAAAAATATTTAATTACTTTGCATTCAAACGACTTTTAATTATATAAAATGTTGTATCTATTAAAAATCGTCATGGTTCTCCCATTTTTTACAAAAGGGAATGGTAGGAGAGGGCTTTTTATAATATTTCAGTCAGCTTCCCTTAGCTAGAAAGTCAAAATTCCCGAAGTCCAAAAGCTTCACTGTTAAAACCGTTATCTACTAAAGCTTATAATTGCTTTCTAAAATAGTTTGGTAAAGCACAGAAGCTTTTGCAAAAGGTTTAGTTTGGCATATGTATACATATTTATAAAAAGTGATCCATTTCGAGGTTCCCTACTTTTTAAAAGAAAAAAACCAGAAACTTCAAATTTAATGGGGAAGGTTTATTATCATTCGAAAGAACATTCTTTAGTCCTCTCAATAAATCCATTGATTGATGCGATGTGTGGGAAGGACGCCGTCTTGTTGAAACCAAATGTCGCCGAGATCACGAGCTTCAATTTCAGGCATCAAATAGTCGGGTATCATAGTGCGATAACGGTAACCATTGAAGTTTACGTTCTCACCCTTATCTTTTTTGAAGAAATATGGACAGATGATTCCATCAAACCACACAAAACCGTTCTGTTTTCTGGATGAAATGGCAGCACTTGAATCTTTTCAGTTTGCTATTCGTTCCAGGCAATTTTGCTGGTTTGAGTCAGAAATGGGCTTCATCGTTGAACAAAATTTAGCTGAAAACATCGGATCTTCTTGGAACTTTTCAAGAGCTCACAGAGCGAAGCGATGTCGCTTTAGTAGGTCGAGCGGCTTCAGTTCTTGCACTAGCTGTATTTTCTACGCTTTCAATTTAAGATCTCGATGTAACATGCGCCAAGTCGTTCCATACGTCAGTCCGAGTTGCTGCGAACGGCGCTGAATCGACTTTCCACCGTCTTCGTGCGCACTCTCAGCTATGACTGCTATATTTTCCTCACTGCGTGCTGGAGGTGGTCTATTCGGTCGAATAATATCCAATAATTAATACTGGGTCTCAAGATGGGTGATGGTGTTGCGAATAATATGCTCAGTAGGGCGATTATTTTAACGAAAGGTTGAGCGTAGCGCGCGAAACACATTCTCTACAGAAATTAAAATTGTCTAATAAAGTTGAACGATTTGTAAACGTTGTTCAGGCTTAAGTCTTTCCATGATGAAATGTCAAACAATACTAAACAAAAATAACATGACAGTTTGACACAACTCACGTGGGATCTGTCAAAAAAAGGCTATTGAAAAAAGTAACTCTACTTGGATCATCCGTTATCATTATTTTAAATATTCTTTTATTCTTTCACTTTATAATGTATAAACCAAGAACCAGTGACGCCATTGAAACAAGACTTCATAAATAGTTTCTCACGTTAAAACATTGTCGAAATAATCAAAACTTCTCAAACCCAGAAATACCGAACTTGTGGACCTTAGTGCCCATAAAACATAGCAGAGCATGAGATAGCATATTTATATGATTTATAGTTAAAAGGATTGAAAAGCAATTAAAACGAGTCTGTGTAACTAAACTACGCTTAAACTCCTGTGCTTAGTTTCAAAATAATTATCTTTAACTTTTAAGACGATTATATAAAGATTGTGATTTTCTTAAGCGATATGAGAACATAAGCGCTCTAGTGATCGTTGTTCGGGCTCAAGTGTTGTTGTTTTTTTTTAAATTTTTTTTGTGTTAACTCTTTTGTGCGCGCAGAAAAGCGGCATTCCACCTTCGGCCTTCAACAAACGATTTCTGCGGACTTTCTGTGATATATATGTATATTATGTATAGTGTGTCGAATTGTTTGTATGTATGCGCGCAGATGCACTTGATTGCTGTTGAATGCTTGCTTGCATTCCTAAAATATCAAATGTAACAATTTTTTCCAATACAACAGTTGCAACCGGCAGCAGGAGAAGCCACAATAATTCCGACGTGTAATGAGCCACAGGAACTGGTTTTTGATAAGTACAAACATAGTTATGCCCATAAAGGCTGCATGTGCTTGCAATCAGACAACAAGTGGCAAAGTGATTACGTTGAAGTCGTAAAAATTTACAAAACAACAATAAAAAAGTTGAAAAGTTACAAAGGAAGTCAATTCATGTACAAAGCAAGAACTTGATAAAACAAAAAGAAACAATAATAAAAAAGTGCAACAAAACAAAATAAAATACAGCAACGCAGGCAGGAAAAGAAGTGCAACAAATTAACGAGAAAATTATAACTCGAAACACACACAACAACGCGCAGTGCTGCAACAGTTGATATTGAGCCGACTGCAAACAAAACGTGTGTTTGCACCAGCATGGCTTCGCTGCAGCAATACCAACACCAGAAGCGGCCAAGCATCACAAACTGGTTCTCCTCGCTACGCCGACAGCCGAAGAATAAGAAAGCCGCCGCATTGCAAACCGGCGGCGACAAGCATTTTCAACGCAGCTGCATCGATCTCAGCGCCAACAGCACCTTCTATGTGCCGCAAGTGGAGCTCGGTGATAAGAAGGGGGGTCAATGTTACTTGCCCAGCGCAGGCGCATCCATCGACAATCTGCAGGACGATGAAGATGCCACAAGTGATGACAAGCGCGCTTTGGTGAGTGGCAAACGTGTCTCGCAGCTGTGCTCACGTTGTTGCTGCAGCAGCAAGTATGCGACGTCATCACGTCCCGAAACGCCGCAAATGCGGAAACGTGCCGACACAACGCCGGCGCACGTGAAAACGAAGCCAACAACACCAACTACGCCAACAACGCCAAAGCCTAAAGCCAAGTCACCGGCAAAAGAAACACCCTACTTCAGCATGGCCAGCCACCATATACCCGCGCTCACCGACAATCCCATTTATGAGGGCCTCACAACAACGGCGCCCATCACGTTGAGCAGCCAACGCACCGTGGAGAAGGAAGTACGACGCAATGTCGATGTGACACGCGCGCCCTGCGACGAACCGAACACGCTGCTGCTGACGAAACGCTCGGAATTCACGCGCTCTGTGACCACGACCATACAGAATACCATGGTGATAACGCGACCCGTCGAATTAGTGTTGAACGAACGCGGTGAGGTGGTGGCGCGGCGTCCACAACGTGAGCGCGTCAAACAACGCTCCAATAGTTTGGACAACGTGCTGAATGAGGATGAGGAGTGCGGCGGCGATGCTGATACGGCGAGCGCGAATAGCATGCCAATCTGCGCGTTGCGGCACGGCGCAAGTCCGCTTAATGATGTTGGCGGCGGCGATTTGCGTTTTATTGACGACAGTTCAACGTCACAAAGTGAAACGGAACGCAGCGCGCAACAACACAACAACAAGGAGAACAATAAGCCGAGCTGCAATGGTGACAACAAAGCGTTTGCGAAGAATCTACAATTGAATTTGAATGTGGAGGAAGTAGGCGGTGGAGGTGGCGGCGGCGTCGGCGGCAATGGCGTTCTCAGCTGTGGTGGTGACACTAACGGCTATGACAACAACAATTATCTCTGTGATGACTGCCGGAATGTCTTGGTGCGGAACCGCAACAATGCGGCGCAAAATGCTGTGATACTGCGCAACAACAACAAGGTAGGTACATAGATACCATCAGTCAGCAGCGATTGTGTGTGAAAGGCAACGCGCGCCGCAGGTGTGCTGCGCGTGTTTGTGTGGTAAGCGCGCTGTAGCCAGCCAGCGTGTAAAGAATTAGCTAAGTTTAGAGCGGCATTAAAATATTTCTTAATTGTTTTGCTGTAGAATTTTATGTTTCTCAATTTTTATGTTAGCTTTTTATTACACCGAAACCGGTTGGAACGCGTTTTGAATGCGGGTTAGCGCGGAATTTTGATCAATTACCTGTACGCCATCTCTATGTGCTTATTATATTGCGTCTTCTATTAAAAAATTGTAAAGAACTGGTTTCAATCTACACTTAGTGGTCATCGCAGCGCTTTACAAGCGCGCTCGTGCGTGTGTTTGTGCGCGCCGCTTGTGCGTCTCACTGCCCGGGTCATTAATTGTCTAGCGCGGCGGCTAGTTGGCATTCGCGCATCTTTAATAAGCTACTTCGGCGCAAAGACGTTGGCTTTTAATTAACTATTGACGCTCAGCTTCGCTAAACTTTGTGCGCGCTGCGAAGGTGTAGTGGGCATTATTTTTGTTGTTGCCGGCGTTGGCAGGTAGCAATCTATATATTTTCGCGTATTATTTTCTTTGTGCAGATTAAAGATTAAAATGCCGATTTAAATATATGGCTCGAGCTTTGCGAGAATGAGTAGCTGGCGGTATTGGCTGTAGCGCTCAGTTACAGGTGCGCGTATTTTGTTAGATAGTAAATCTTCTGCAGCTTATTTTATTTTTAAATATATATTAAGTCTGGGTGAAATCGCGTCAGTGTGTAATTAATTTGTTATTTAATATTTTCGCCAGTTACAAATTGGTGAAAAATATTTTTTTTATCTTTCCAGTGGTTGTGATTATTGGAAATTGTCTGTCTGCTATTTTCATAAATTTCTAAGAAAAAAATTTCGCTTTCTTTCCTCAAAAAAATCGAAAAATATTTTTTTCTTAGATATTTATGCTGCTATATTTGATTGTTATAATATTTGCTTTTGCAGGTTTTAACTTTTATTTCCATTTTTTAAAAGCGATGAGAGTAATATTTAAAAAAAAAAAAATAATTATAATAAAGTTAGAAATACAAATGCTATATATAGAGACTAGAGCTAGGGCAAAATATGAAAAATAAAAATAAAACTAAAATTCAAATGAAAATGAAAAAAATTAAATAAAAAAATAAATGAAAAAAAAAACAAAAAAATATTAAAGAATTATAATAAATAATAAAAAATAATAATTAAAAAAGCAAAACAGTAAAAAACTAATGAAAAAAAAAACAAATTAATAAATAATATATTAATTAATTAAGAAGTCAGCAGGGTAATCTGGCCTGTTTTATTGACATTTTTTTATATAGAAATTTTTAATTTTTCAATATAACTTTTTTCACATCGAGTGTATAAATAATTTTTTTCGGAAATGGCTGGGTGAGATGTGTTGTTTCACTGGCGGACATGATCACGTTTGGATCATCTGAAACACAAAAACCCAATTTATTCTTAAAAACTACGTCAATGGTTATCGTATCTACTATAATCATGAAAAAATGTTGATAAATAAAAAAGTAATTAACGCTTTTCTTTTTTCTTTAATTTTTTCCCATGTTTTTTTTACATAAATTTTGTCTTAACATTGTCAATAAATTATAAAAAATTTTGAATCTATATTGCCAGGCGTTTTGTGAACATTAAAAACAATTAAGCAAATCGGTTGAGTAGTTCGACCGGAATCTTGTCCGCCAGTTTAAAAAAGTGTGTTTTGAGAAAAACGCGTTTAAGGGGGTATTCTGGTCTAGACGCATGAATTTTAGGCATTTTTTAAACTAAGATTAAGAAAAAATGAAGAACATTTTTACTATACATTTTTTTATATGTTTTTTATTGACATTTTAATAATATAAAAAAAATTGCAAGAAAAAACAAAATTCGTCGAGACACGGGCCGGTGGAGTGGGGGCTTCAAAAAAAAAACGGTGCGTCCTGCTTGACGTGATTTCAACCCTTGTAAAGATCTAAAACACAAAAAACAAGAAGATTCTTCATTAGTAACAATGTCGTTATCGGGTTGACTATTTTCAAAAAAAAAAAAAATAATAAATAAATAACCAAATGGCGTCGACTTGAAAAAAAAATTTTTTTACCCGATTTTTTCGACCTTTTTGAATTTTTTAAAAATACTTCAAATCGAAATTTTTGGAAATCCAAGGCAGACACGATAGAGCAATGTATAAAGAAGATATATACCTAATTTCAAAGGAATCTGTTCAGTAGAACTTGAGATATCATGTCATCCACCTCAAAAAAGTAGTTTCGAGAAAAACGCGTTTAAAGTTTAGGAGACAGTTGTAGTGAACACGGACGCCACGTCACGAAATCGGCTGTATCTCCGAAAATAAGTAGAATTTTGAAAAATCCTTCCAAGGCCATATTTTTGAAAGTCTAAACTTTCAAAAAATGCAAAAAAAAAATCGAGTTTTTCAAAATCAATAAAGTTTGAGGTGTGTATTCCGAGCGCTCCGAACGTCGAGTGGTATTAAAATTTTTGGGCTTTTTTCGAAACCTTCCAATGGCGAACAGATAATGCAAAAAAAAAGAAAAAAATTTTGAAAAAAGATTACCCCACTGACGCCTTAATTAATAAAAAAAATTTTAAAAATAATTAAAGGAATAAAAATAATAATTAATCATAAAAATAAATTATTAAATAAATATGCAAAAAAATTAAAAGGCATTAAAAAATATGAAAAAATAAAGTAAAAAATAATGATAAAAAAGCAAAATAATTAAAAAATAATAATAACAAAAATATAATGGGTTGTCAAAAAGGTCTTGCGGTATTTTTATTGATTTTTTTTATTGAAATTGAAATGAATTTTTGATGACTCGTGCCCATCTCTTGACCGATGCTACGGCTGCTACTATGCCGGTCTCTTTCGACCAATTCACCGATTTTATCGCAATTTTCGACGACAGGCCTTCCGGAGGGTGGCGCATCTTCGACCACCTCTACATCAGAACGAAAACGTTGAAACCATCGTTGTGCGAGGGAAATGGATACTGTATCGGGTCCATAAACTGCACAAATTTTATTGGCGGCTTGAGATGCATTTTTGCCTTTATCGTAGTAGTAATGTAAAATATGCCGTATTTTCTCTTTATTTTGCTCCATGTTTGCAACGCTATAACCCACGAACGACTTAAAAGAAACGACAATCAATCAAACATGTGTAAGCACGTGATATGAGCTTTCCAAAAAGGTATAGCATGACCCGATGCGACGAATAAAATTAGAACTACGCGCTTTCATCGCCAACTAGCGCAAATACCGCAAGACTTTTTTGACAACCTATTATTAAACTAATAATAACTAAAGATTAAATTAACCGTAAAACCCACAAAATTGTGCAGTAAAAACAATAATTAAAGAAAAAAAAAAAAATAATAATAAATAATTAATTAAAATAGCCAAAAAAATAAAAGATATGTGAAAAAAGAAAGTACAAAAATTAAAACTGAAAATAACTAAACATTAAATAAACCTCGAAATCCATTAAAATTATTATTATATATTTTTTCGTCTTTTTTTTTAATTTTTATTTTTGTTTGTAATTTTTTTCATTGTTCTGTAATTCGATTTTTTTATTTATTTATGTTTTTATTGTTATTTATTTATTTTTTTCGGTGATTGTCATTTCATTTAAATTATTTTTTAATTATCATTTTTACTTTATTCAATTGCTTTTAACATTGCCAGTAACTATTGTCACTATTGTGAATTCACAAATGTTCAAAAACAGAATTAAAAATTTTATAAAATGTAAATTAAATGTTTCTAACTGTATAGCAATAGTTACTAGCAATGTTAAAAGCAATTGAATAAAGTAAAAATGTTAATTAAAAAATAATTAAAATGAAATGAAAATCAACAAGAAAAATAAATAAATAAAAATTGAAATATAAATAAATAAAAAAATCGAATTACAAAAAATTAAAAAAAATTGCAAATAATATATGTAAAGTAAAAAAAACGTAATAAAAATATTTAAAATAACAGTAACAAACAAAGATAAAGCTTAAAAGTCTTTCAAATTTTATATTAAAATTAATAGTTTTTTTAGACGTTTACTGTACCTGGTCATCTACATAAATAAAAAAAATGCAAAATTATTGCATACATACATATATAAAAAATAAAATAAAATATAAAAAATAAATAAAAATATAAAAAACTATAAAAAAAAAATTAAAATAAATTTATATAAAAAACTTTAGAAAGCTATAAAAAATTAAAAAAAAAAATGAAATAAAGAAATAAGAAAAATATGCAAAATAAATATAAGAAAACATTGATTCATTAAATAAATAAGGAAAAAATATATAAAATAATAATAAAATATATGAAATAATAAAAAAATATAAAAAGTATAAAAAAGATATAGTACGAAAATTTAAAACGTATAAAAATGATGAAAAAATATAAAATTTAAGAAAATAAGAAAATAACAAAAAATTCAAAATAAAATTAACAATTTTTTAAATAAGTAAAAAAACATATTAACAATTGAAAAAAAAGAGGAATAAAAATGATAAAACATACTAATATAAAAACTAAAAATAGATATAAGAAAAAAGAAGAAAAAAAATTAATTAAGAAAATTAATATATTAACAATTAATTCATTTAGTAATTATTATTACTCGCAATATTATTATTATAAAATAAATTGAAAGAGTATATTTTTTATATTAAAAAGCAATTTTCTTTTTAAATAAATCGAACCAGTAACATATTTCCTATATGTATATTGTACTACAAAAACAAAAAAATAGAGAACAAGTCTATAAAAGACGAAAACATTTTTGGTTTTTGCACTAAAACCACAAAATTCTTAGAAATCAATTACTTATTCACGCTTTAACATTTATTTTAAATATTTTCATTTTTTTTGCCGACATAAATTCTAAAATGTATAAAATTCAAGGCAAAAAATCCAGCGCACCTTGCGAGATCTCAACAAAACTCATAAGTTTTTTCTAACATTGTTTTCTTTTTTCCCTTCTCTTCAATTGCTATTTATAAAAATGCGTATAAATTAATACTTTATCATGCGGGTATTTTTATATAATATTTATTTTATTGTGCCTTTCAAGCGCGTTTTTCCCAACTAAGAACTGCTGTGGTTATTGTTTTCAAACATATTTAGAATTCCTTTGTCATCAAAGAAGAATTTTATAAAAAAAAATTATAAATACAATGCTCGTCACCTTTTCGCGTTAAATTGTGAGATCATCAACGTTTCATTTAAATGTAAATACCCACATAACTTAGACAGTGTGGGACAACTAAATAAGAATACTGTCATTAAGTAGTTATAACATGTGTTAAGAGTGTTTTTGAGGAAGAAATTTTAGAAGAGACTAGTAGATTCTTCATTTGAATCGAACAAATACTTTATTATGTATCTCACAAGATAAATTTTTATTTGTAATTGATCTTTTCATGCTTAGTTATCTGTATTTTCATGCCACGTGATCAGTTTTTTATCGAAAAACATAAATTTTTTCTTTGATTATCGAAGTTTTGTTAAAAAAAACTCTTTCTGGGCACACCGTTAGTTGAGAAAGCAGTAAATTGTTTAAAAAATTTTTTATATAATTTTCAACGAAATTATTCAGGAGATTAAGTTAAATTTTTTCGAAAAAAATATGAAAAATCATGGGATCCTTACTATTTTCCGTACGATATCGAAAAATATAAATTTTTTATATGATTATCGAAGTTATGTCTGGGTTTACCGCTAGTTGAGATAGCTGTAAATATTAAAAAGAAATTATGTAATTTTCCACGTCAATATTCAAGAAACTAACTAATATGTTTTCGCAGAAAATTTTAAAAATTTCAGTTCCTTACTATTTTCCCGTTCCCGGGGTCTATAGGAATTGTTTCCTACATTTTTCTTGTAAAATGTGCAAAAATTACAAATTATTATTATTTTTCGTTCCCTGTTACTATACTCAGTAATTCTCCACCGGTTTGTAATATTCTGCTTATATGTATAAGTTGCTCTAGCGGATGGTGCCCTATTTTATTGTCACCTATTGTTCTAAAATACAGCATCTTACAAGTCAATGGACCCAACGCAACACCTTATAGTAACACGTAATTAGTACTTGAATAGTTCTCATACATATGTATGAATTAACAATTAAATGAACTTGCGCAATTGGCTATAAGCAATTATTAGCGCATTGCTAGTGTTTATGAGAATGTGTTAACAATAGCTGCAATTTGTAATTGCTAAAAGAAAAATTCAAGAAAAACAAACGTTAACTGAAGCTGTAATACCATTCACAAATAAAACAGTTTCCATACCAGAACTTGTTTTTCATTGTTCAGTTTGTATGGCAGCTATATGCTGTAGTGATCCGATTTGAACAGTTTTCTCCTAAATTGTACCGCTACCTTAGAAAATAATCCATGTCGAATTTCGTGAAAATACCTTGTCAAATAAAAAAGTTTTCCATACAACACCTTGTTTTCCATTGCAAAGTTTGTATAACAGCTATATGCTATAGTGTTCCGATTTGAACAATGTTCTCGGAGATTGCACTAGTGGCCTTGGCAATATTCCATGCAAAATTTCTTGAATATATCTCGTTAAATGGAAACTCTTTTCATACAAACTCTTTATTCTGATGGTCCAGTTTGTATGGCAGCTATATGCTAAAGTTATCCGATATTGGCGATTCCGACAAATAAGCAACATCTTGATGAGAAAAGGAAGCTTGCTAAATTTCAGATGGATATCTCAAAATTTACTGACTTGTTCGCGTATATACAAACCGAGAGGTGGATATAACTAAATCGCGTCAGCTCTCTGTCACGCTCATAATTTATACGCTATAAGGTCTACGAGGTTCCCTTCAGAGTAGCCTATTCAGGGTATAAAAACACTGCTCACAGCAAATGCATACGCAGCAAACTCAGCAGAGAACAGCGCGTAGCCGCGCGCAAATTGTCTTTTTATATTGACTTGATGCTGTCATATTATTAAAAATGTAATTTGCTATAAAGACCGGTGTACCGATTCACACCGGATCGTCATAAATTTCCCATGCAAATTACAAATGTAGACACATGCCTCGTTGTGCCGTCATTGCTGCGTTCATCGATACCTTCAAATGTCATTTTGAGGTTAATATTTGAACGAGGTGAAATTTTTTTGCGGAGAAAAATGCAACAAAATTAAATGACTTACAAAAACAAGAATAACACATACAATAATAATAACAAGTGCCAAGTTATGAGCGAGCCAAAGCGACAACACTTAAATTGGTAAATTACTTCGCTTAAGTGACAGCGGCTGGGTTATTCAAGTGTCACTTAAATAGCAACGCTGAGCGCAGTCAAGCGTATGTACATATACATATGTATGTGTGCGCAGAACTTTGTTTTGGTGGATTTTTTACTTTTTCTGTTTCGCATTTTTTTTGTTAATTTTGTAATTTTTTTTCTTACATTTCGTATTTTTTTATTTTTTTTTTTCGTATTTTTTTTTTTGTATTTTTTTAAATTTATTTTTATTTCGTATTTTTTTTATTATTTTTCCAGTTTCGTAATTTTTGGCTTTTCCTCGTTTATGGCAAATTAGTTTCGTATTTAATGTTGGGAGCGCTGCTTACATGGTACGAATTCACACACGTGTATACCGTTATTTGCGCTAGAAAGTGTAAAAATCCATTTGGCAAAGGAAATGAACTAATTTAGAATGCTATTGTTGTCGCTCTTTGATTCGCACACTTTCGAATTCGCGAAATGTGCGCGCAAACGAGCGGTGTAGTAAGGAAATTGTGAGGAATTACGAGGGTTGCTGAAGTGATTTGTCAACTGGTAGCATATATATGGTGTTACAAAATAATTTCGGTATAAAATATTAAAAATTTTGAGAAACAAATTGGTTTTATTCTAAACTATATGTTCAGGTTTCATCACTTTATACGTTGGAGATCCTATAAAGTACATATATAAAGGATCAGCATGTAGAACTGAATTGATTTAACTATGACCGTTTGATTGTATATATGCAAACTAGTGCCTTAGCTTTTGAGATATTGATCTGAAATTTTTCGCACCTACTTTTCTCCCCAAAAAAGCTGTTAATTTGTCGGTACCGTCCATGTCGGATCACCATAGTTCATGTCTTTATAGGGAAAACTTTTTTATTCGTCGAGATATTTTCACGAAAGTTTGCATGGATTACTATCATGGAATATTCCACAATCTCCGAAGAAATTTTTTTCAAATCAGATCACTATATCATATAGCTGTCATACAAACTGAACGATCAAAATGAACTCTTTGTTTGGAAAAATATGTTAGTTGTCGAGATATCTTCAAGAAATTTTGCACAGATCATGGTCCATGACAACGATACAATTCCCCAAGAATCAGATTGGACTATTATAGCATATATATGTACATATGTAGTTGTCATACAAAGTGAACGATCAAAATCAAGTTCTTGTATGGAAAGCTTTTTTGTTTTTCGAGATATCTTCAAGAAATTTTGTTAGGATCATTGTCTATTATAACGGTACAATCCACGAAGAAATTGTTCAGATCGGACTTATATAGCATATAGCTGTCATACAAAGTGAACGATCAAAATCAAGTTCTTGTATGGAAAGCTTTTCTGTTTGTCGAGATATTTTCAAGAAATTTTGTATGAATCATTGTCTAAGATAACGGTACAATCCACGGAGAAATTGTTCAGATTGGACTACTATAGCATATAGCTGTCATACAATCTGACCGATGAAAATCACGTTTTTGTCTGAAACCTTTTGTATTTGCAAGTTGAAGTGAAGTTAACGTTTTTCCCCGTTTATAATAATTTTATTTGCAAACACAGAAATATGGTAAATATACTTGCAAACAAATTTCAAAACTTTTGTGCTAACCCAAGTATTAACGCCACATTTAATTACCATTAAAGGCACATCGTACCTCGCTTGTTAATTACAAAACTCAGCTGCATTCGTTATTTTGCCAGTGACAAACGCATTTCGGCTGAATTTCAAGTAGCTTGTATTTGTAAACTTTGGCTATTTTTAAAATTCACCAAATGTCGTCGTCATCGTCAACTTTGTTGTCGTCGGTGTCGTCGTTTGCCAACAAAGTGTGTATCCTTCCTCTTCCGCTTGAATTTCGCATACGAATTGCAAATTTCATTGACACGCAATTTCCAAAAACTATATAGTTTTTCTATACAAATTTGAAATATACAAAAATTTATAAATATACATAAATACATATAGACATACATTTTAGATAGACATATGGTGAGTATACGAAAATTTAAGTCTCATATCTTTTAACTTAATTTGCTGGCGGAAATGCAATTCGCCACTGCTGTAAATTCAATATTTAATTTGC
This sequence comes from Bactrocera tryoni, assembly GCF_016617805.1. Lineage (NCBI taxonomy): Eukaryota > Metazoa > Arthropoda > Insecta > Diptera > Tephritidae > Bactrocera > Bactrocera tryoni. The sequence goes on from NC_052500.1 coordinate 68,874,704, forward strand.
TTGTATAATTGCTTGTAAGCGTGTAATATTAAACGTCTTCCTTTTCCTGATTTCTTTTGTAAATCCATTATTTAATTCTACCTTTTCCTTTTGTACACTTGCAGCAAATCAAAGATGAACTCGGTGAGGTCGTATCGGAAATGGAGGCGCTGGACGTGCCCGAAGAAAATAAACATTCCAATAAAGAGAAACAAATGTCAATTGGGCGGAAAAAGTTTAATATGGATCCAAAGAAAGGTTAATAATGCATACACGATTTCTATTTGTACTGAAACTCTATAGTTTAATCGAAACTAGTAGTTCGAAGAATTATGCGAATTATTGCTTCGATTTTCATTTAGTACCTAGTCTAAAAAACCCGAAAATATTGAAAAAAGTGAATTTATTTATCAAAGAACCACCGTACAGCGATACCTCGAGAGTTCCATTTAAGAAGAACAAGGGCGGCAAGATAAGTACTCAGCCTACAACAAAAAATTTCGAAAAATCCGATTTATTGCTCATTATAGTCTCCTTTTAACTACATACCCTAAACCCAGCGATGCTCCAACTTGCTTAAACCGTCTCCCTGTTACGATAATTTCCTCTTTCGAGAAATTTTTTTGCTCGGCGAGTGACTTTTGTAAGTTTGGGAACAAAAAGGTCGAGACGGAAGAAGTGTGAGTCTTTCCGGGCGATGGAGCCACACGCACTTCTATTTAACTGGAATTGTGAAAATTTTAGTAAAGTTCTCTTGCGAACCTGTGCGATCCAGCATGAGTAGAGTTGCTTTACTCATGTCCGTGTGTCAGTATATACGCGAACACTTTAGTTTTTAAGATATCGATCTGAGCTGTTGCACACACCTTTTTCCTTCCAAGAAGCTGTTCATTTGCCGGAACCGTCGATATCGGTCCAGTAAATGATATGGCTGTCATACAAACTGAGCGGTGAAACTCAAGTCCCTATATGAAATTTTTGTTATTTGACAAGATATCCGCTCGAAATTTGGCATGGATTATTGTGCAAGGCAACGGTGCAATTTCCGAGAAAATTGTCCAGATCGGACAACTACAGCATATAGCTGTCATACAAAATCATCGATCAATATCAAGTTCTTGTATGAAGAACTTTATCATTTGCCGAGATATCTTCACGAAATTAGGCGTGGACTATTATGCAAGGCAACTGTACATTAACTAAAGAAGTTCTTCAGATCGGTCTACTATATCATATAGCTGCCATACAAAATCATCGATCAATATCAAGTTCTTGTATGAAAAACTTTATCATTTGCCGAGATATCTTCACGAAATTTGGTACAGATTATTATCTAAGGCACCGCTATAATCTCCGAACAAATTATCCAGCTGCCATACAAACTGATATATCAAAATGAAGATAAAGACCTTTTTATACTCTCTTATGCTATAAAAATGTATCTGTGAATAACTTCAGTGCAGCCAAAGTTAACTTTTTTCTTGTTTCATATTATTATTATTATTATTATTTTCATTTCTTGCTTTTTCATTTTCACCGGTTGACAAAAATCGCATCTTTAAATATACTTGCTGAATTAACTTTCTTCATGCGAATTCTTTAACAAGTTTCTCCAAGTTTTGAACCATTGGGAAATACCTTAACCGATAATAACGAAAGAAATTAGCCGTGCACAGCAAGTACGCTTCAATCTGTATTTATAAACGCTTATTAACCGCTGCTGCTTTGGCTTTCCCCAATACTATTAATAACCGAAAATAAAGTCCTTTGTGCTAAGTGTTGAATAAATGACATGCAAATGCAAAGAAAAATGCACAAGCAACAACAACAGTGAATGCAACTGCAATTAAGGCGTGTCACTCGCGCCTCTTTTACGCTTAAATATGCCGACGCACAGCCAAGCACACAAACATGCATTTCCACATCGTGTCTGTCCCTTTGCGCGTCCACTCGCGGCCTGTTGTATTTATATAGGCAGTGTTTTTGTTGTTTTTTTTCATTTTTGTGTACGCTTCATTTTTCGCTTACGATAATTTAATTAAATTAATTAGCCGCACATGCCACTTTTAAACACAAACATCATTCGTTTTACGTGCATATGTTTGAGTGTGTGTGTATCGTGGCATTCGAGTAATGTGCCAATCCCTTTCAAATGTCAACGAACTGTCAAATTTGTCAGTCGATATGCATTTAAAGTGTTATTTACTTGATTGCCCAGCAACACACTTCAATTATCCGACCCGACTACAGCTGCTTCAAAGTTGCCTCGAGCTTGTGCGCCGGTCCCCTGAGAACTTGAGTTCTCTGCCAGCTCTTTACTTCTCACTTCATTGCTGCTCGCCCTCGTTCATCCTTCAAGCCGTGACATATGTCATACAATGTGATAAAATTGTCATTAATTTGGTGATGTTTGATTTTTCTGTCGCTTTAGCACGACACTGAGCGCAAGCTAAGCTATTTTCTCTCCACAATTAGGGGGTGTGTTGAGTCCAAAGCGCAAAAATTGCAGAAAAAAAAAAGAAAATTGAACGATTAGTGGATCAAAACGCTGAATGCCTTTGCATTGATCGTTTTTGTACCATCGCAACATGTTGAGCAGAGTATAAAGGTTTTGTTCACTTAAAGGTTGATTATGATTACGAAAACTAATCGAGGTAGATATAACGTTAAGTTGACTTGGTCCGAACGACTTTTTTATTCCCGTCCGTAAAAAATTATCTGAATGATCAACTTTTTTCGACAGCTGAAAAGGCGGTTAATGCGTTAAAACGCATATTTTGTAGATACCTCAATCAGTGGCAAAAGTGCTTCGATCAAACGCATGCAAAAGTGTATGGATCTTATTGGAGAATATTGGTAGTCGAAAAAGTCCATTTTTTTGTCAATATATGTCGTTGCAGTCGTATATCTCTAGTGCTACCCATCACATTGAGTGATATCATATAGTATTGGAAAGGTGAAATCATCAACATGCTTATGCTAAAGCAGCTAGGCTCGACGGGAGTAAGTTAGCTCACCAAAGTCCTCAACCTATCGCTGACCACTCTTCAAATACCCGATGTGTGGAAAGTCGGTGGAATGGTCCCACTACTGAATCGTGGGAAACCCGCCAACAAAGCGGAGTCCTATCGTCACTTGAAGCCTTAATACCCCGACCTTCACTCACAAGCTGAGTTTAGTAAACCACCAGCATGGATTCCGAAAATTGAGCATGAGTCATTTAACTAAGAAAAAATTAAATTCGTGGAAGTTGAAAAAAAGTTACAGCTGTTCAAAAAGTAGTGAAAAAAGAAGAAATTCGCTATAATTTGAAATTTTTCTATAAAAAAAGGAAGAATGCCACGCAAGGCACTAATGAATTTTGTGAAGTTTACAGATACGATGCTGTATCAGTTCGTGTAGCACAAAAATGGTTCGCTCGCTTCCGTTCTAGAAATTTCGATGTGAAAACTGCACCCCGCTCTGGTCGACCTATCGTTGAAAAAGTCGATGAAATTATGGAAAACATTAACCAGAATCGTCACATAAGCAGCCATGACATCGCTAAGGAACTTAACATTCATCAACAAACGATTTCTAACCATTTAAAGAAGGCTGGTTACAAAAAGAACCTCGATGTTTGGATACCACATGAATTGTCTGTGAAAACTTCAATGGACTGAATTAACATCAGCGATTCTTTGCTGAAAAGAAATGAAATCGAACCATTTCTGAAGCGAATGGCAACAGGAGACGAAAAGTGGATCAAATACGACAATAATGTGCGAAAAAAATCATGGTCCAAGCGTGGTGAAGCTCAACAAATGATCGCAAAACCAGGATTGACGCCTTGAAAGATTATACTGCGTGTTTGGTGGAATTAGAAAGGAATCAGCTGCTCCAGCCTGATCGAACGATTGATTCTACAGTTTACTGTCAACAACTGATGAGATTTAAGTAAGCAATCGAAAAAATACGCCCAGAACTGATCAACAGAAAGGGCTTCGTCTTCCAAGACAGCGTCAGGGCAACACTAAACCACACACATCTTTGATGACTCGGCAAAAACTGGGAGAGCTTGACTGGAAAGTTTTGATGCAACCACCGTATAGCCCTGACCTTGCACCATCGGACTACCATTTGTTTCGGTCAATGTAGAACTCCCTTAATGGAGTAAAGTTGGCTTCAGCCTCTGAAAATAACTTGTCGCAGTTTTTCGCCGAGAAGCCAGAAAGGTTTTACACTGATGGAATAATGCCTCTAGCGGAAAATGGTAAAAAAAAATGGTCGACCAAAATGGTGCATACTTGTATTTGGTACATTAAAGTTCATTATAAAAAATTAAAAAAAAATAAAATAAATTGAAGTTTTATATCTTGCAAATTATGCGAGCATAACCTTTTCGACTGCACTCGAACTTAGCCCTTCTGTACTTGTTTTTTTTGTTTTGTTTTGTTTTTCATAATAAATATACCATGAAGACAACAATTTGTGCGGCAATTTAAACACAATTGTCACTCTGCGAAAATGAGGGGTTCTCCATAACCTAAAATATATGCGCGCTGATTACCAGTGAAACGCCGCAGTCACTTAATTTCGCGTAAATAAAAAAAAAACTACACACATACTTACATACCTATATTTGCGGTAAATGCTGACGCACCTCTTTTTCAACGCCATTTAATCGCTCCAAAGCGACAGTTATCAGCGTAACCGCAATTTCCAAACAATGAAAAGCATAACAACCTAACACATGCCCATGCAGCAGCGATTGTAACGGTTATACTTTTGCATTTTGCGAAATCGTCACCAACTATTATTATTATTATTATCATAATAACCGACGTCAGCCATCCATCACCGGCACACACGCCAACAAATACAAGTATATACCACGATTTATACAATGTATGTATGTATATAGAGCTTTTGGGTGCGCGTTCGGGGGGTCTACACGTGCAGCGCAAACATACAACGGCGCTTTCGTCACCGATTTAATTGCCGCAAATGCTTCACTGGCTGTCGGCATGTCTGCTCATTCATTTTGTTGCCATTTGTGGTGCTCCCCATGCGCACCGCGATTGCCGCCAGGCCGCAGCCGTCAGTCCACAGTCAACAACTCACCTTTAATACATACATATGTGCTTGCGCTGTATTTTTTATACATTTGTATATGTGTGTGTACATGTATGTGTATGCCACTAATCTCTCTCTGTTTGTTTACTTTGTTGTCTGCTTCCAAAATCTAGATTGGATTATGTGGTCGCTCTTGTACTGTTCTGCATTTGATTGCTCTTTTCCAGTTTGCATACAATTTCAGTGTTTTCACAATTCTTTCCCCCGGTTTTGTGTGGATTTTTTCGATTTGGTTTTGTCGCATTATCATGTTTTTTGTTTTTTTTTTATTTATTTGCGAGCAACGTTTTGTTTCCTTGGAATATACTCTTTCCTGTTATGAGCTTGATAAGTGTTTAGTGGGTCTGTGTACAGAAACAGGTCGCATTGATCTTGATTTTCTTGAACTGTGCTGGGGTTCTCCGTCTGACTCTTATTTATGAATATAGTCGACGATATTTGTGGTCAAATTCGAGCAGTTAAAGCCGACTCACGGTAAAACCCAGTTGTGGCTTCAATACATATTTCCGAGAGGTTCACAGTGTCAAAATTTCCTTTTTTTACACTTAAAATTTTTTCGAAAAATCAAGTGCTAAAATCGAATTCTTGACGTCGAAATCAACCCTGCAAATGACTCCTTACATATTTTTTATCTTACCTCTTTATCGGACGATCTCATATTCACGAGGAATGCTGCTGTAGATCCTGTCCTAGGTCGAATACAGTCAAGATATGTTTCTGTTATACCAACTGAATCGTCTGTAGAAGATAATGCTGAACTGAGGCATAAAAGGTGTTCCAGCCACTCTCCTATGCATCATTCTCTACACTCTCTGCTTCTATCGTCGTTACTTATGCCCATCCGACCCGCATGTTATGCCAGTAGCTTGTGACCTGTAGTAAAAAACATACGAGTTTTTTTATGGGACTCTTGCACACGATATCCATCCATTTGGCCCTAACTTGTCTGTCAGTTCTTTCGTAAATTTCATTGTAAATCGTGTTTAACGGTAGTCAGACGGCAGGACGGAGATTTGACAATCTCATCAACTGCTTCGTTTCAAGGAATTCCTTTGTGACCAGGAACCCAGCCGATTTTAGTTGGACACCACATCTACTGCCTACTTGTTTCTGAGAACATACTCTCACGTAATGCAATGTGAGATTATTATATTATATCCCGTCTGTCTATCGACATATATGTACATATATTTATCCTTTTTATGTTGTTTCCTGCGCTGTTAGCTATCTCAGCCGCAAAGACTTCCGCCTGGAAAATACTATAGTATTCCGGAAACTTGAAAGCTTGAAGGGTCGCCTTGGATCCAGCTTTGAGCAATATATTCCGGTTCTCCTTCCTTAGCCAACTTTGATGTATTCCTTAGCAATTTTTGTTGAATTCCGGAAGCTTGAAGAGTCGCCTGGAATCCAGCTCTAAGAAATATACTCCGGTTCTCACTCCCTTAGCTAATTTTGATGTATTCCGGAAGCTTGAAGAGTCGCCTTGGAATCCTGCTCTTAGCAATATATTCCGGTTCTCACTCCCTTAGCCATTTTTTATGTATTCTGGAAGTTTGAACGGTCGCCTGGGTTCCAGCTCTGAGCAATATATTCCGTTCCGGAGATGTTTTCTGAAAACAGTGTTTCGAGAAAAACGCGCTTAAAGCTTTGGAAACCAAATACATTAAGTGAAAAAATTCTCAGAAATACGCTCATATCTTCGGAACTCTTTGCCGGATGAGCTCCAAGTTTTCGGAGAATATACTGAAACATATGTACATTCGGAATAAGTATATGGAGAAAAAAAAAGATTTTTTGAAATTCACAAACGGCTATAACGCCTTAAGCAAATCTAAAAGAATTCAGCAATCACATAGTATTGTTATTACTCTCCTCACCCTTTGAGGTCACCGGGAAAAATTAGAGAGAATTTTATCCAGATAACTCTAAGATTTAAATTTTGAGCGTTCCGGCTCCAAAGATCTAATTGTTTCAGGATTTACTTAGTAAACCCTAAAAATTATTAGTTCGAAGGCTTATAATCGTTGTCTATTTGAGAATCTAGTTGCTATTTGTTTTGAAGTTTTGTACCTTGATCTTATGACAGTAAATCATTAATGTAATCCGAATCTGGAAAAATTTTATAAACTATTGTTATTGATTTTGTAACTCATGAAGGTCACGGGAAATAATTAGAGGGAATTTTATCCTGTTAACTTTCCTTGCTTAGATTTAAATTTTGAGCGTTCCGGTTCCAAAGATTTGATTGTTTCGGGATTGTCTAAATAAATCCTAAAAACTAATTAGTTCGAAGGCTTATAATCGTAGGATTTAGTTGATGTTTTTTTTGAAATTTTTTACCCTGATCTTGTGACTGTAAAAAATCAATTGTCTACAGGGTCACATTTCATTTCTATATTTCCAGTGTCTACTTATATCTTTGTTATACTACATATTTACTTAGTGTCCATACTGTGCGCATGGTATTTATGTTGGACACACCTTCACTTACCAGTGTATACATATCAAGAACGTAATTGATGCTGTGTGTACAATTCACTTGCAACACACAACTTAATTTCAAGTTCTCATTGACGTATGTAAATATGGGTATAACAATTGTTTATCTTATTACCTTTTAGCTGTGTTTTTTGTTGTTATTTTTTAATTTTTGTTGTAACGTAACGTTGTTTTTGTTACGTTTTTTTATTTTTGTTTTTTAGTTTTTTTTTTTTTTATTTTTTTTTCAACGTTTGCTTTTAAGTTTTTTTTCGTTTATGTTCTTTGGTTGTTGTATTGCATTTGTCAAATAATATCCGGTGAATGGAGAACTATCGATATTGACATAGGCACACCTAGATGTTGTTATCTATATAAATTTGGTATTTCAATAATTTTTTGTGGTTGTCAAGACGAATATTAATTTAAGGTTATGTTTTTGTCTGATTAATCTGAGTGGTTGCTTTCAAAAAAATAATACTCTTTTTCAAGGTTATGTTAATATTTTCAGGCTGTTCTGGGTAGGATATTTGTTTAATAAAAGATTTTTATCGATAAATTTGCAAATCAATAATACAATTTAGTGATATTGTCAGCTTGTTTTGAGTCACGTCTATGAATTATTAGATATTTTTATTAATATGGGCTCGAATCCAAAATATATTTTTTATACCCAGAACAGTGTACATTAATTCTGCCACGCATTTTTTAACACCCCAAGCAATATACATACATAAATTGTACATAGTAAGTATGTACATATATTCAAATGGTCAGTGTCACGAGCTGAGTCGATTTAGCAATATTCTTCTGTGGGTCTCTAAATAAAAGAGGTTCTCCCTTAGTTTTTGAGATATGGATCTTAATTTTTGCACACGTCCTCTTCTCCTTAAGAAACTGTTCATTTGTCGAAACCGCCAATATCGGACCACTATATCATATAGCTGCCGTACAAACTGATCGATCAAAATAGAGTCCTTGTATGGAAAACTTTTTTATTTTACGAGATATCTTTACGAAATTTGGCATGAATTATTTTTCCATCCAACAATATAATCTCTGAAGAAATTGTTCAAATCGGACCACTATTTCATATAGCTGCCATTAAAAAAACCATCAAAACCTAGTTGTTGTATGGAAAACTTTTTTATTTTACAAGATATCTTTACGAAACTTGGCATAAATTATTTTTCAATCCAACAGTATAATCTTCGAGGTAATTGATCAAATCGGACCACTATATCATATAGCTGTCATACAAATGGAACGATTGAAATCAAGTTCTTGTATAGAAAACTTATTTATATGATGAGATATCTTTATGAAATTTGACACAGACTATTTTTCCAATAAACGCTACAATCTCTGTGCGTATTATTCAGATCGGACAATAATAGCCTATAGCTGTCATACAACATGATCGATCAAAATCTAGTTCTCGTATCGAAAACTCTTTTATTTTAGAAGATATCTTCACGAAGTTTGGTTTGGCAACGTTACAATCTTCGATAGTACTGTTTAGATCGGACCAAGAAAATATTTTTTTTGTTTGAGGTTATGTTATTGCCTGTTTAGTATAGGACGTTTTTTTTTGTTTTTTTGTTTTCACTTGCTTGTTTGAGGATTTTGTGTAGGTTATATGTAATTATAAGATCGATCAAGATTATGAGGTCGAATTATTTCCTAGACTCAGGCAATATTTTAATTTTTCTATTTTCCATATTAAGTTTAATACTTATGATTGTTTTAGTATTTGATAATCTGTTAAGATTGTGCATAGAAACTTAGAATATAAAAATTTAAATATTTTAATTATTATTGTTTTTTTTTCTCTGCAGGTATTGAATACTTAGTGGAAAATCGCCTGCTTCGACACGACCCCCAAGATGTTGCGCATTTCCTCTACAAAGGCGAAGGTCTCAATAAAACAGCAATCGGTGAGTTAACACAAATACACAATTTTCGTATAAATAATAACTCAATATTTACTTACCAACAGGTGACTACTTAGGCGAGAAGAACGACTTCAATGAGGACGTGCTGAAGGCATTCGTAGCGCTGCACGACTTTACGAATCTAATATTGGTGCAAGCTTTAAGACAATTCCTGTGGTCATTTCGGCTTCCGGGTGAGGCGCAGAAAATCGACCGTATGATGGAATGTTTCGCGCAACGCTATTGCCAACTAAATCCGGATATATTCACAAATACCGATACGTGTTACGTGCTAAGTTTCGCCATTATTATGCTCAATACATCGCTGCACAACCCATCGGTGAGTAAAGTTTGAAGAGAGCGGGTGGAGTTGGAGGAGGGTATAAGTAAAAATGCGCCGCTTAAGCGTCTGCATGTACAAATTATTCGCCGCGAGCGGAAATCAATTAAACAAATTAGCAAAAAACGTAAAATAAGAGAAAAAGCGAACAAAAAAGAGATGCTGCAAAATTTGCAGTACTTAACAGCTCAATGATTTTATGCCTTTCTGCTATTGTGCACGCTTCCGATCACATACTGCGCGTGCCGAAGTAGTTAATTGTTTTTTTTATCATTTCTTTTTTTTATTTTTTACTTTATTTTTTCTTTTTTATTTTTTTTTGTTTATTTTTGTTTTATACCCTGAAGAGGGTATATTAAGTTTGTCAACTAGTCTCTCACATTTTAAGATATCGACCTGAATTTTTCGACATGCGGATATCAGACCATTGTATGACAGATATATGCTACTGTCATACAAACTGACTGTTCGAAATCTAATCCTTGTACGAAAAACTTTTTTATTCGACAAGATACGTATCTTCACAAAATTAGGCATGTATTATCGTTTAAAGCAGCGCTATAATCTCAGAAGAAATTATTTACATCGAACCACTATAGCATATAGCTGCCATATAAACTGACCTTTCAAAATCTAATCATTGTATGAAAAACTTTTTTATTCGATAATATACCGTCACAAAATTTGGCATGTATTATTTTTTAAAGCAACGCTATAATCTCAGAATAAATTGTTCAGATTGAACCACTATAGCATATACATAGCTGTCATGCAAACCAAGCGATCAAAATCATGTGCTTGCAGAGAACTTTTCGAATTGTGAAGGGTATTTTAGCTGCAGTGCAACCGAAATTAGCGTTTTTATTTTTATTTTTGTTGTTGTTGTTTTTATATAAATCTTTTTTATTATTTATAGCTCAGGGTTTGTCGGACGTTGGTCGCACACACCAAGCTCTCTAAACAATTTGTCGAATTTTTCGCGTAATTCAAAAAGCTCTTTTTTGTTGTTGCTATCGGCAGCACGCTATGCATATTTATTGCATTTGGCATGCACGCTAATAGCAGGTGGCCGCCACTGACACTGTCAGGCTGTTGCAAGTGCTGATGCAACTTATTTATTTCTTTACAAAGTCGGTAACATCCGCCCCAGTTAGCTTGCTGCTCTTGATCATCACTTTTTTTGGCTTGTTTTTCCTTTATTGTTTGGCATAATTTAGTGCGAAACCGGCATTTACACTACACGCCGCCACCATTATCCACCCACCAACACCTCACCCTGCAATTTGCTCATTTGTTTCCATTAAAACAGCATGTAAACGGCTCTAATTGTTTGCGGCTTGTTGTTTTTATTGTTGTTGTTTGCCTGAATGATCTCATTTGTTTTGAGTAATTGCTTAATTCTAAAAATAGGTCAAGTATAATTTGAAATGTATTTTACACATTTTATATTTGCCTTACAAACACATATACAATACATATGTATGTGAATATTTGTTTGTGTGTTTCTGCTTGTTGAGCTTTCGCAACTGTTACGTCTTATAATTCAGAATCCGGTAAACGCTCTCAATTAATCTGAGTACTAAATAAAATAAGTAGATGCAGAAATTCGCATTTACGGGTCTACTTGTCACGCGAAGAGGGCAATGACCCCTATACTAGCGCTTTTAAATCGAGAATACTAATTTTTTCATTTGAGCAAAATTACTGCAAATGAAATATAAAGGCTAGACAAACTGAAAATTTCGTGAATACTTTTCGAAAATACTTTTTTTCTTATTTCGATTTTATTATTCTCTTTGGCAACCACATATATGCAGGGTGATACTTGTATATGTACTCTTTTTAGCAAAATTTTCGAAACCATTCTTGAAGTAGTCCGGCTTTGAGTATCGTACTGAAATTTTGCACACCACCTCTACTCCACAAATAGCTGTTCATTTGTCAAAATCCTCGATATACACTACACTATAGCATATAGCTGCCATACAAACTGGTCGACCAGAATCAAATCCTTATATGGAAAACTTTTTTATTTTACAAAATATCTGTACGAAATTTGGCACGGATTATTGTCTAAGGCAACGTTTCAATCTCCTACTAAATTATTCAAATCGGACCACTATAGTTTATAGCTGCCATATAAATTAATCGATCAAAATGAAGTTCTTGCGTGGAAAACTTTTTTATTTGAGGTGATATCTTCCTGAAACATGGCATCGAATATATTCGAAGACAATGCTATAGTTTCCGAAGAAATTGTTCAAATCGGACCACTATAGCATATACATAGCTGCCATATAAATTGATCCATCAAAAACTAGTTCTTGTATAGAAAACTTTTTTATTTGAGGAGATATTTTCTTGAAATTTCACGTCGAATATTTTTGAACACAAAGCTGTAATTTCCGAACAAATTTTTCAGATCGAACCACTATAGCATATAACTGTCATATAAACTGATCAATCAAAATCAAGTCTTATATGGGGAAAACTTTTTTATTTGACAAAATATCTACACAAAATTGGAAATATATTATTAATAAAGGCAACTCTGCAATATCCGAACAAATTGTTCAGATCGAGCTACTATATCATATAGCTGCCATACAAATTGAACGATCAAATTAAAGTTCTTGTATGAACAACTTTTTTAATTGACGTGATATCTTCACGAATTTCAACATGTATTATTGTTCAAGGCAGAGGTACAATCTCCGTACATTTTGTTCAAAACGGTCGATTATAGCATATAGCTGCCTAACAAACTGCATCGGTTGGATATGAAGCTTTTTTATATAAACAACTTCCACACAGCCCAAGTTAACGTTTATTTTGTTGTTGTTTTTTTTTTAATAATTTTTAAATATATTTTTTTTTTTTTAAATTTTTTATATACATTTTTTTAATTTTTTGCTTTTAATATACCATATACATGGTTTACAATACTAACTTTCCTCTTCATTTCTAGGTTAAGGACAAGCCCACCGTTGAGCATTTCATTTCAATGAATCGCGGCATTAACAACGGCGGTGATCTACCCCGCGGCCTACTAGAATCCCTTTACGAATCAATACGAACGGAACCATTTAAAATACCACAAGACGATGGTAATGATTTGATGCATACATTCTTCAATCCAGACAAGGAGGGCTGGCTGTGGAAGCAGGGTGGACGGTAAGTCAACAATTGCCATTAACTTTTATTATTATTATTATTTTTTTATTATTTATAAATAGTCAAATAGTCTACGTAATCAGACACAATATATAAATTTACAAAATAATCATATACCAGTTATACATAACCGATTTTAAGCTACTTCTAGTTAAGTTACATAGTTATATGGTTAATTTTGTAGCATTTTTCACATTTCGAATATCAAGTATTCGTCCAAAAATATTATTTCGTACTTAACCTAAAAGTTTAGTTTATCCAAAGCAATTATTTCGGACTTAACCTAAATGTTTAGTTTCGAGATTTTGAATTTTTCTACGCATACCATGTTGAAATCATACAAATCAGGAATATATCTAGAAGTGCGCTTAAGTCGAAAAAAATTATGTTGAAATTTCTGCCAAAACATTCGGGAATCTCCCTAATATATTTTAATATTTTTGGCTTTTGAACTTTTTTCTATACTATATGGTACTATGTTGTTGATGTAACCTAAAATATACCCCAAAATATTTCGATAAGTTTGCACTTGCTCTAGAGTCCTATGACCTTGCTATCAGCGATCGCTCATCGAGATCCGCCATGGTGCAGTGTTTAGTACTACTTACCGATATAAACGTTCTTGACTGAACCAATTCGTTGTTGTTGTTGTAGCGGCAGAACTCTGCCGATTTGACCATCCTTGGTCGCATAAAAAATCTGCGTCCGTTCCGGATGTAAAACCGACCGTCGTGGGAGCGGCAACCAATTCGTTGCTAGTGTTCGCTCTCTGACCTCACGGTATACATATAATGGTCAAAACTCGAGCGAATTTGTCTCTAAAAAATCGTCTCACAAAATGCAATATTCTTTTGAAGATGCTCATTGTCGATTAAAGATGCTTATTGTCGATTAAAGAGTACATTGAAAATGGTGGGGGTTCGGCCCAACCTCAAGTGGAGCTTTAATGGTCAATAATGTGTATTTCTCATTCTCTCGTCAATCACGGAGTGAAGTCTTAGTAAAATTTACAAAAACATGTTCTATAATTTGAAAGTTTTTTTTTTGGCCTTATTTCTTTACCGTTATGTTTATAAGTTTTAGTAAAATAATTTCGGAGTTAAATAATACGTAATAAACTTAATTATGGACCAAGTGTATTTATAAATCCTAGCACATAAGAATTGTATCTAGTAAACTCGCAGAGCTGATTAATAATCTCTTATTGTTGCAGTTATAAATCGTGGAAGCGCCGCTGGTTCATATTGAACGACAATTGTCTGTACTACTTCGAGTACACAACGGATAAAGAGCCCAGAGGCATCATACCACTGGAAAATATATCGGTGAGTACTGAAGAGATATTTCACATATTTACAGTTATATTTACAATTCTTTTTATCTTCGGCAGGTGCGCGAAATACACGATCGCAGCAAACCGCATTGTTTTGAACTGTTCGCCACCGGTGGCGCTGATATTATTAAAGCTTGTAAGACTGACTCCGAGGGAAAGGTAAGTGCCATGGCTTATATATGTATACCTAGCTTATATATTAATCGCTTTTATATATTCCTAGCTTATATATTTATGGCTTATATACATTTATTGCATATATTACCGGATATTCATGTATCTATATATACACTTGCAGGTTGTGGAAGGCAAACATACGGTATACCGCATGTCGGCGGCAACGGAAGAGGATCAACAAGAATGGATCAAACGTTTAACACAGTCGATTAGTCATAATCCCTTCTACGATATATTAGTACAAAGAAAAAAGAAGGCGCTTAGCAAAAGTTAGTATCCGACGGCGGACAAGCAAGCAATGTTGACAATCCAAATGATGGATCTCAGTGCGCCTCGCCACCGCAAGAGCGAGGAACAGAAACAGTGTCGTAGCTGTTGTCAACGTGAACGTCAACGCCGACAACACAAACGCCGTCATCGTGTACGCGACATGCGTCGTCGCACAAACAGCTGCAATGTAAGGTAGAAAGTTTGCGCGTGACACGACCGTGACTGCAATGAATTTAAGGGAAATTAAAGAAAAGACTGTGCTTGTGTTTGCGGCATGAAGCCAAAGGCACTCGTGCTAATGTAATGTCGTCTGTTGCTGATAACGACAATGCAGTTATGCAGCGGCTGCGCTGCGCATGCGCATACACCATGCAGTGTCTCAGCTTAACTTGGGGGTAAATAGTCGTAGAGCAAAGGCTGTTGTGACGCGTGTTTTTGTCAACTTATAACCTAAAATACTGTGCTACATACAGTTATATGTTTGTATGTCACGCGGGAAACCAGCTGTAACGTGTAATATTCAAACGAAAAAAGTATGTGAACGTTGTAATTTGTAATTATTAGTCTATAAATAGTTTATTGAGCTTGTCGATCATATGTTCGTTCTTTTAATGTCCTATGAATATTGAATTGTAACTACTTGATCGCGCACAAAACGCAGTTGTCTTTATTGTTGTGATATAATTTATAATTTATGCTTAAAATTTGTATTGTATTTAAAAAAAAGTGTTTTTTTTTTGTTAAAGCGATTATGGGGTGTAGAAAAAAAAAAAAACAATATAATTTCTAATTAGTTACATTTAATATTAATGTCAAGTAAACTACTTATGTGTATGGCAAAAGTATCCAAAAACTGCTTATTAATGTTATTATAGTTTATTAGTGTGTCTGTTGTTACGCAAGTTGATCTTTTTTGTAAACGATACTAGAAGTTTCAGTATTTGCCATAAAAAGAAAGGTTGCAATATAAACAAGCGCTTGATTTTCAATTTAAAACATGACAAAATTATTGCATGATTTTTTAATATTTTGCTTTAAACAAGAAAAGTTAAAACTATGAAAAAGCGTTCTTCTAAATAAAAAAAAACATATTCAAACTGTGTCAAAATCATATTTCATGTGATGACTTGACATTTTGCTTTAAATAAGTAGAGGTAAAACTATGAAAAAGTGTTATTCTAGTAAAAAAATGTCTGCTCTACAAAAAAGCTCTTAATAATTTTTTTCATAAAACCACACCTTTAAACGTTATATGCAGTCAAAGTTATGCAACAAATACACTGAGTCTTCATACAAGTGATTTATGCATTATTCGTTACTCATACAACATGGTGTACTGTTTGCATAAAATGTACTAGCATAACTGTAACTGCGTATAACTTTTAAAGCAATGTGTTTATGAATTATTAAGAGCTTTTTTGTAGCGCACAAAATTTTGTATTAGAATATCACGTCTTTAAATTTGTGGGCTTATTTCTTCTGGAGATAAAAAAAAGTTTGCAAAAGCTAAAAAATCACATATAAAATATCTGAGAGAAAAAAAATAATTGAAGCACGGTTTAAATTGTAAATAAAGCGCTTGCTTATGATTGGATCCTTATTTCTAGGACAAAAACTAAAACTTCAACGTGCGTTTACAAAAAAATCAAACAATTTGGAAAATAGTGAACACCCTTTATATATAGACAGAGCAACATATCGTGCGAAAGCTGGACTTTAACAGCTATCTAAAGCGTAATTAAGTTAATTTTTATGTAAATCAAAGAATTGTAATTAATTGTATAGTAAATAAGGTTTTGTTAAACACACACACACGCATGTATGCATGTTTTGTAAAAACAACAAACATAATAAAAATAATGCTCAGCAATAAATCTAGTTAAACATATACACACATACCACACTATAGGTTGTGTATGTGTTTGTATATACATTTAAAAATATATATATAAAGAAAATTTCCTTAAAAGTGCTCGAATAGCCTACCTTGTAACTAAACATATGTATGTATTGTAAGTAATAAGGAAAAGTTAAACAAAAATATGAAAAAAAAAAGCAAAGAAGGAAATGAGAAAAAAATATTAAAAGGAAACGAAAAAAAGAAAAGAAAGCAAAAATAACACAAGAAAATGCAACAAAAACAAGAAAAGAAAGCAAAAATAACACAAGTGAAGCCAACAAAAAGCGAAACACGTCAACCAGTCAAAGAAAGTTCTTCCAAACATTGATATTAAAACGCGTAAACCAAATGCTACTTATGTGTGTAAGCAGTTAGTCATAGTTGCAGCGGTGTATGCTAAAATTTTGTAAATAAACTGCGTTACTACTTTATTTTAGTCGCATATCAGCCAACAGTTTGCGCATGCGCAGGCAATTTTCAGTGCTGCTGAGCGCGGAAAGCGAATTTATTTGTCAAGCAAATCAAAATTTAATGTAAAGAAACGCTTGAATCATGCTATATGTACACATAACTCGCGCTTGCTCTTATTTTTGCGAAGTATTTAAATTTTAAAAATTGTTAATTTGAAAAAAATTAAATATTGAAATTTCTAAAAACAAATTTAAATATTCAAATTTCCAAAAAAAAATGTATGATATTGATATTAAAAAAAATTTAATTTTGAAATTTCCAAAAAAAAAAAATTAAATATGGAAATTTCAATAAAAAAAATTCAGCGAAAGTATTATGCACAGCCTTGTATTAAGTAGGCGAAAATTAAAGCATAAAATTATGCCTTTTTTGTTGAGAAAAAATTCAACTACTTGCTACGCAACGCCTGTTTCTCAAGCAATATATTTTTTTTCGATGAAAGCTCAGTTTTGACTTCCTTTAGAGAAATCAGACGAATAACAATAAACTTTTTTCGGTAACTGAGAATTATGTGCTCATGTTGGAGAAAGATATAGCATAATAATAATTTTATTTTCGCTGTCTATTAAAGATTAAAGTGTGATAGTTGCGAGTATATACTTTTTTGTTGGAAAAAATGCTACTACAACAGTTGCTAAGCGCCTTTGGTTTGGTTCTGAAAAAATTGTTTTTCGAAAAAATCTGCTGTTTTGACATGCTTTAGTGAAAAATGCAGAATGATAACGGGTTTTTCTGTAACTGGGAAGCATTTACTCATGTTGGAGCGAGATAGAGCATAAATATTTTTTTTCGCTAGCTGGCATATGATTTATCTTCATTTATCTTCAATATTTTTTTCAAAACAATTTTTCGATTTTTTTTTCAAAGCATAGTGAAAGTAAAAAAGTATTTTAAATGGCAAATAAAAATTAAAAACCTTTACTAAAGGTTTATTTTTGTTTATATGAGATGGAATCAGGGTTGCAAATAATGCACTAACTAAATTATCCAGTTCAAATTTAAATTATATATTTAAAATAATATGAATCTTATTTAAAAATAATTTTCAAATTTTCAATCTCGAATACCGAATTGAAAAATAAATGTTTATACCAAAATCGAAATTAAAATTTGAAAATTAAATTTTTGGTGCCAACATCTTGTATTGAATATTGAAAATCTTAGTTAAAAATAATTTTAAAATTTGTAATCACGAACACTGAATTGGAGAAATGTTCATTCCAAAATCGGCGTGAAAAATTGAAAATAAAATTTGTGGTCCCAACACCTTTTATTTAATATTGCAAATATAACTTTATTCTTGAAAATCTTAATTAAAAATATTTTTAAAATTTCTAATCCCGAATACCGAATTGAAGAAAAAAATGTATTTCAAAATCGGTATTCGAAATTGATAATTAAATTTTTGGTCCTACTATCTTGTATTAAATATTAAAAATATAACTTTAATCTTAAAAATCTTAATAAAAAAGAATTTTAAAATTTCTAACCCCGAATACCGAATTGAAGAAAAAAATTTATTTCAAAATCGGTATAATTAAATTTTTGGTCCCAATATCTTGTATTAAATATTAAAAATATAATGTTATCTTGAAAATCTTAAAATTATTATTTTTTTAGGTTACACCTGTGCAAAAAAAAAAATAAAATAAAGTTTAGATTATTTAAAAATTCTTATTTTTGTAGGTTATTTAAAAATTATTTTTCTTTTTTGATAATTTTTAAATAACCTAAAAAATTATTTATGCAGAAATTTACTTTGAAACTCGTTAGAATTACTCATAATTATTCTCAAAAGCAAATATATGTATAAATTTCATATAAACAACCATAAATTATTAGCATTTGCGTTTTCACGCCAACAAAAAAGTAAAATTTTGTTGCAAAATCGTCCAAAAGTGAAGTGAAATAGTCTTATATAAGAAACCGCCCACATAGCAACAAACAAAACATCACAACGAATGAATATACAACTAAATTTTCTAAAAAAAAATAACAAAATTTTGCTTCAATGTATTTTGGCTTAAGCTTGATTTGCCTGTAAAGCGTTTGTCTATATACATATATGTATACATACATATATATGTGTATATATATAATTATTATATTTAAATATTTATGTATAGCGAAAAATTAGCGCTTTACACCACAATTCAACGATTGCAATATTATTTTATATACATTAGTTTAGTTAGTTTATTTTAGTTAGTATGCATGTAATATTTCTTCTATTTTGTCTCCAACAGCGCTTGCTGCATTTGGAGCGTTTTTTTAACTACTTACTTATTTCCTTAAATATGTGTGCGTTATAAGTACATACATATGTATGTATGTACTTAACTTTTATACATATATTGTATTCGTATTACATGCATACACGCATACATACATACTTACGCAAATATTAAGACAAACGTGTTTGTATTATACACCATAAATAGAATTTGTATGTAGGGTATTATATAGTGTAGTGGATAGCCGATAGTGAGTATTCGTTTTGTATCAGCTTTTGTCGTGAATTGTATTATATACTATAATTAATATATATAAAGCAAATATACAAATTAAATATGTAATATATAGAAAAAAAAATAATTAAAAAAATATGATAAATATATAAATATAAAGAATAAAACAAATGCATTTCAAATGGAAATTGTAATTGAATTGAATTGTGTTTTATTTAAAATATGAAAAAAAACTTTTTAAATGTGCAAATTTAATATGAATGTACAAACTACTGTGGGCAAAAAATAGTAAGACTTTTCAATACAAATTTCGTGTGGCAAAAAATAGTAAGACTTTTTAATTTAAATTTTGCCCGGAAACCATTCGTGGAAATAATTTTATTTCTGGGTTGGTATGACTGTCAGTGTGTCAGTGCCAGTGCCAAATAGCACACCAACATAATCATTACTGTTTAGTATACGTTTATCTTAAGGGCAAAACAGACCTTAGGTCGCCCTGCAAACCTCATTTACTTATCCAACACGCTTGTCTTTCTGGAGCGCATAAAGTGCATTCGGCGATTTTTACGATGAGTGAAATTATTCAACAAAGAAGTTCCATTCAATTTTGTGTGCGAAATCAAATTTCTGGTGCCGAAATTCAGAATGTTGCAAAAGGCATTCGATCATATTTGTTTGTCGCGAGCAAGTGTTGATTGGCACAAATTATTCAAAGAGGGTCAAGAACGCGTTGAAGACGAACCACGTGCAGGACGGCCATCAACATTAACTGATGATCAACACGTCAATAAAATAAAGGAAATGGTGATTGAGAATCGCCAAATTTTCAAACAATATCGTGCCTCAGTATTCGCCTGATTTAGCTCAGTGTGATTTCTGGCTATTAAACAAACTCAAACGACCGCTACGGCGAAACCGTTTTGAGTTAATTGAATACATTAAATGTGAATTGCTAAGCGCGTTGAAGACTATTCCGGAAATATGAACCAAATCTTACAATTTTTTGTTCTTAGTAGTATACATTGTGACAGAAAAGTACCCGGAAATTGTAAATATTGTAAAACGCAACATATTTAATTATTCATAAAGATTTATTTGTTCGCTTCCAAAGTAATCCCCATCAAATGTAATACACTTATGCCAACGATTTTTACAGTCCTCGAAACACTTTCCATAAGCACTTTTTTTAATGGCTTTTAGCTCCTTCAGTGAATTTTGTTTTATCTCTTCGATCGACTGAAAACGGGTTCCACTGAGCGGTAATTTCAGTTTGGGAAGCAAGAAAAAATCACTCGGAGCCAAATCTGGTGAACACGGTGATTGATCGATGGCCTACGGCTTTAAATTCGATCATAATCGTTGCCCGATGCGATGGTGTATTACCATTGTGTAAAATCCATGAATTGTCTTCCATAATTCCGGCCGTTTTCGACGGGTGTTCTCACGCAAACCCCCTCAATACGGCCAAATAGAACTTCTTATTGACTGTCTGTCCTCCGAAACAAATTCATAATGCACCAATCTACGATTATCGAGAAAAACAATAAGCATCACCCTGATTTAGAGCGGCGTGTTTTGCGTGTTTTTTGGTTTCGTCTCGCGTTTCATACCCAAAATATCCACTTCAATCATTCGAACGGACTTGCGCGAGATGTTTTGCTGTCTTGCCATTTCTTGCCTGACGATCTTCAAACACCATATCCGTCACTTTTTTAATATTTTCATCAGTTGAAGAGGTCGAAAATCGTCCAGAACAATACCTGTCTCCAACGATATCTCGACAGCCTTTGAAGGCTTTGTACCACTCATAGGCTTGCATTTTTGATAAAACTGAATCACTGTTAGCCTTTTACGACATTCGCATTACCCGTATAAAAATCGGTTCAATTACAGAAAGAGTTCAGCAGCAAACAGCCATCTAACCGATCTTTCTCGCTTCATCTTAGTAAAGAGTCTGACACTCTCCTCCACTTAAACACCAGCGACAATATTCGAGAACTGAATGCAGGGACAGGAACTCTAAGATTTTCGGTGTTACATTTGACAGCCGGTGCTCCTTTACTCTGCCGCAAAAAACTCCTCAAGTCGCTAGTCGCGACATCGAACAATATACTGACCAGACTATACCTTAAAAAAAAATATAAAAAATAAACTTGAGACATGCTTTGATCGCCATTCACAGTGGACCCAATAACACCTTCACCGACTGCCATCCAGGGAATGATGTACTTGGAGTTAAACCACCATCCAGAGCAGACGAAAGCTGGAGTCGCCCTGTAAATCTAGAGTAACTCTTGCGCAACGTGGTTCTAGATATTGTAGCAGGAACACCTCCAGATCTCGACATACCGAATATAAAGTAAGGGACAAAAGTGTTTACGAATATATACAATTTGAGTTCGCTTGTGCTTTTCATCAATTTGACATCAGTCTGGCAATGTTTTTTATGGTAAATTTTTAAGCGTTGCATTGCGTTGTGGAAACTGATAAAGTTATTAGATAGATCCCTGGAGTCAATGTCAGAGATAGTGCAGTACGAAAATGTGTATATCGGGCTCAAGTCTAGAACGATGGTAAAAAAAACTGTTCTTAACGGATAAGCACCAGTAAGGCTCGATTTAAATTCGTCAAAACAGAGGAACATCTCACCATCCATGATTGGAACAAAGTTAGTTGGTCCGATAAAACCAAAATTAATCAAATAAGATCAAGTGGGCTCTACTGGACAAGGACTGACAAACTGGTTGGTGTACAGCATATGCCAACAATGAAGTTTGGAGGTGAATCACTCATGGCTTCTGGATGTTTTCGCGGAAATGAGCTGGGTGTCTTTCGACCGGTCGATGGTATAATGCGTGTCACAGCTTATATTGATATTCTGGAGTACTCAGATCTATTAATTTAGGATATATTCGGACTCCAACAAGGACAAGGACAAGGAGACATTTTCGTGCAGAATAACGAAAGGAAAAATAACAAAAAAATTGGCAAATTGTGGTTTTAGGGTACTGGTATCAAACTGCTCGACTAACCCCTCAAATTTCCATATTTTCTCGAAAAGGAAAACCCAAAGACAGTAAATAAATTGTGGAATTGAGCTCTTACTCCACTTAGTGCATTTTACGTCGAAATATAAAATTGAAAGCGTCAAAATACAGCTTGTGCAAGAACTGAAGACGCTTGATCTTCCCAAGCGACAACGGTTTGGTGTGGTATGTAGTTCGGTGGAATCGTCGGTTCATAGTTCTTCAAAAATGATGCAGGTGAAAACGTAACCGTCTATAACGACCATTATCGCGCTATGATAACGGACTACTTAATGCCTGAAATTGAAACTCGTGATGTCGGCGATATTTGGTTTCAACAAAACGATGCCACTTCCCACACATCGCATCAATCAATGAATTTATTGAGAGAACATTGAGAGGTGAGCAGATAATTTCACGTTTTGTGCCGGTCAATTTGGCCATCTAGATAGTGTGATATCACATCGTTGGACTTTTTCCTGTGGGGATATTTTAAGTCTAAAGTCTATGTGGATAATTGTGCCTCCATTCAGGCCTTTCAGCAAAACATCACACATGTTATTCGCCAGTTATCAGAAAGATATGCTCGAATGAGTTGTCGAAAAGTAGACTCAACAGATGGACCATCTGAGACGTAGCTGCGACCAACATTTGAAAGAGGTAATCTTCAAAAAATAGATTCGAAATAATGTTCTTTCAAATTACAACAAACATTCCCCATTGAAACTGAAGTTTCTGTGTTTTTTCTTTAAAAAGAGTAGGGAACCTCGAAATGGTTCATCTTTTAGTATGTCAAATAGGATGAAAGCTGTAAGTGGCCACACACGATATTAACAAAATGTGAACCGAACTTTTGAGTCAATGAACAAAAGTGTTCACACGTACTTCTTTTCAAGGTTGAGTATTTATAACGAATTAAGTTTAGGTTTTTGTATACAGTTATTGGTTTCAATAGCAAATTTAATAGTCTTTTGAAAGTATTTATAATTTTTCATATGCATTGTGTTTAATAAAATTTCTAAAAGTCAAGAGAAATACTGGCATTTTCGTGAGCTGTGTGGTCCTTAACTAATTCCGTTGCTGAGTCTCTATAACCTTCATGCAATGAGTCACGGCTGACTATAACCAACCCAGAGTTTAGTACACATCTGAACCTTATTCCAAAAATAAATTCTAATTACCTCCATACTTACCATAGCTCAACTCGTTTGATTAAAAAGACTATTTATATATTTTTTAGTTATGTTTTTTTGTTTTTTTTTTTTTTAATATAATATTCTCTATATTTGTTTTCAGTAATGTTTCTTTGTTACTTTTAAGTTTCTATAATAATATTATATAATTAAGAATTCATCATTTCATCTAAATATTTCAGTTAATAATACAATATAATAATAATTAATTCATTAATTAGTCAATTCAGTAATAATAATTCGCCATTTGCTTTCCCACTGGGCAATTTGCTGCTGCTGTTTCTGTTTCTGTTGTTTCAGTTTCAGTTACTGTTTCTGTTTAAATTTCTGTTTCTGTTTTCTTCTTTTGTTGTTATTACTTATATTTTTGTTTTTCTTTTTTGCTTCGTTTTTTTTTTATTTGCAATTTGCCATCTTTGCGATATTTTATTTATTAGTTAATAATTGTTTTGCTTGCGGTTTCCTAATGCTTGAATGCGCTACTTTGAATTCATTTGCTTCGTTAGCTGCTTATGTATATATATGTATATGTTTTTTTACTTTTATTTTTAATTTTTTTCTTTAATAAATATGCGTCTCACGCCCTTTGACCTTTGCGCATTTATTTATTTGTTTGATTTCTTCAAGTTGTAAATTTTTTCTTTTAATTTCTATATATTTATGTGGTTTTGGGTGTATGTATGTGTGTGTGTGTTTTTGTTTTGTTAATGCCTTCGAATTCAATTAATTATTTTCGAATTTCAAAACCATTTTCGTCTTCTCTTCGGCGCCAATACTCAAGTTTGTATGTAAGAAAATATGTATGTATGTTTATATGCATATAAGTATATAACCAAACATAGTCTACAGTCGTCGTATATATTCCTATATCTATATATATGTATGTATATATAGCTATATATTATATAAAGAGCAAATTTGTATCAACAAAGCTTGTAAAGCAAAAATCTGCAATTGAAACATTCTTTATTTCTAATATTTTCGTAACTTTTGTTTCAATATTATTTTCGGTTTACTATTTGCACGCGCTCAACTGTTTTGCTGGCGCATTTTTAGTTTTTACTTTAATAATTTTTTTTATTTTTTTCTTCTTCTTCTTCTTCCATATTTTACTTACAATTTTTAAGCGTTATTAATTCAAAACAACTTTTCGTTTATTTACGTATTTAACGGTACATAATTAAGTTGGCTGCTGTTGTATGACTTTTTCGTTTTCGTTTTGCATTTTCCATTTTAAATTTATAATTTTAATTATTTAATTGGTTTTATTGTTGTAATGCCATATTTTGTGCGTTTTTCTATGATAATTGTATACAATAAATCAATCGCAGTGTTTTTATGCTGTTTCCTATTTTTGTTTTCTAAGTATACGCCCATTTTTGTAACGCCTCTTTTCTATGGTTCATCTGAAATGGACAGCTCACAAATTTTTTCATAGTCAGTTTTATTGCAGTATTATTCTTTTTTTCTAGGTTAGGTGCAGGTTGTTTTTACTATGGGATTAAGAGTTTAGTTCTAAGCCGTTTTTTGTTACGAGCTTACTTTTTGTAGCTGTAAATTTTCGAGGCCTAAGTGCTTTTAGGAACTGCTTTCATACATTGAACAGAAGTTTGTCTGCAAAGTTTTGAGAAAAAAATATTGAACTTCAAATAAAACTGCCAAAGAATCATGTTATTCAGAGACATGTTTTCTGAACTCTCATCTGACCTTTTTTCTTAAGATATCTGAAGAAAGCCTTCTCACTTCCACAATACCTAATACAAAAAATTGGGAATGGCTGATTTTACGAAGTATTAAAGTATTGGAACTTTCTTATATCGTTTTGTTTCCTTTTCTCAAGAACTTATAAACAAGTTTCTTGAACTTTTAGCTGACATTTTTTGTTAAGATAACTGCAAGAAACCTTCTCAAAAGGTGAGATACTTTCGCCAATACCTTGATTACTTTACTTAGTGCGAAAAATTGAGAATAGTTGATTTTACGAAGTATTAAAGTAGTGGAACTTTGTTATAACATTTTATTTCGCTTTCTCAAATTGAACTTCACACAAAATTGCTAGAGAGACTGTAGAACATTAGAAACATGTTTCTTGAACACTTAACCGACTTTTTTACATAAGATGTCTTAAAGAAATCCTCATAAAAAACTATAACTCTCAGAAATTACATGAAGCCTATATTATTAGAACATTTTTACTCCGTTTCTTTTGCCATCTGCAAGTTTGGATGTAGTGAAATATGTTTCTTTTGAAACCTTTACTCTTCTGAAAATCTATTTATTCCTAATTGTGCCGTCATATCTGTCAAGAACCGCAAGGAACCATCCGATGTTAAATAAAAAAGGTTACTAACTGCTTGAGTATACTTTTAATCAAAATAACTGAAGTGTCTGCGCTTTTAACATCAGTATCTTCGATATGAAGAATAATGTTTCATATTTAGTGAAAAGTCGAAAGTCAAGTCGAAAGGTTTGGATGTTAAGCGAGAGAATCTTTCCGAAAAATCCGATACTAATTAAGAATGGTTCCTCCCTGCTTGAGCATAATTTTAAACAAAATAAACGAAGTGGTTGGGTTCGATCATTTCCTAACTGCTCTATCAGATTTGTTTAGAATTTCTGGGTGTCATCTGATACTAAATGAAGATTTTAAGGAGTATACTTCTCCGCATAAATATATTTTTAACCAGAATAATAAAAATACGCTAGTGCGATGTTTTGAAGATACATATATTAAAGTGAAGACTTGTGTTGATAACATCGGCATTTTTGGTGTGAAAAATAATAATTAAAATATTCTGAAAACTGTAAAGTTGAGTCAAAAGATTTGGATGATGATTAAGGCAAAAAATTCCCAAAATGTGATATAAGATAAATGCCTCATAATAGTCTAGTTAATAATTTCAACTATTATCTATCCGTACCACTTTCAAACAGATACAAATTAACATGGTATGAAGCGCATGAGGTCCTCCTGCTGACTGCCAAAATTGCAAGGCTGAGGAGGACAGCAATCGAAATATGTATATATACATAGAA
Source organism: Bactrocera tryoni (assembly GCF_016617805.1). Classification (NCBI taxonomy): domain Eukaryota; kingdom Metazoa; phylum Arthropoda; class Insecta; order Diptera; family Tephritidae; genus Bactrocera; species Bactrocera tryoni. Next base: position 68,901,598 of record NC_052500.1, read on the forward strand.
GGTCCGAATGAATTAGTTCTTTTAGGACCGAATATAGTTTCTTTTATAAGATTGCCTTTTTTCTTAATTTTTTTTGTTATAATTACTTTCAAAAAGTGAAAGAAATTGATGTCCTCGTATTGGAAAATTGTTCAAATTTGAAGCTTATGTACAGGCTCCTTAAGAATTGGCAAATTTTTTATAAAGCATTTACGAATTTCAACTAAATCTCTACGTTCTCATACCACTAGCTCAACTTTACATCCATTTATAGGGATATTACCTCTATCGTATATGAGGATATATATTTTCTGTTTGTACTTTTGCTAATCCTTTTATCTTTCGTATATGAGTATGTACTATATATCTTCTGCTTGTACGTTCGCTAATCGTTTTCTTAATCTGTGTTACATGTAATGAAGTCTTTAAGTTATGTTACGATAAATGAAAGTCCCCAAATATTTTGAGACATATATCTTTTGACTGAAGGGTTATTATGAGAATCATTTTATACTCAGATCGAGATCTGTTAATGCTTACAGAGGCTAATATACTGTTTCACTCGAACTTTCAGTGATTTGCTTAACCTCTTTTTGAGCTTTCGCCGTGTGTTTTTCCACCAGATGAAGTCAAGTATTTGGAATAATAACTGGAAAGACTTGATAATTAATCACTTAGATTTAGGTGTGATTTAAGTCGAGCTACTCTTTGAGTGCAAATGAGAGCTTTCACTATCTGATTTTTTACTAAAAAGCGGTGTTAGTTTGTGTGAAGTTCAGTTTAAGTGCAAGAAATATTTTTAAAATATGTAGTATTGAATGAAAACATTTAATTTCGTAAAATTTAATGTACTAACAAATCGTTCCTTGGTTTTTATCTGACTAGTGAATTTAAATGAAAAGTGAAAGTTTTTACTCGCCAAAAAATTAAAGCTTTTGGACTCCAAATTAGCTTTTGCTACTTTGAAAACAGACTTCATATATTAACTGTTGTGCTGTGTGAAAGTGAAAGCTTTCATCTTAGCTCAAATGAGCGCTTGTTCTATTTCATATTTTTGCTAAAAAGATGTGTGTAGTTCAACTTAAGTGTTCAAATATTGTAAAACGACTTAGGATTGAATGTCACACATTTCATTTCCTAAGATTGAATGATCTAAACCGTTTTTTGTTCCTTGCTCCTTGCCTAATTAGAGAATTTAAATGAAAAGTGGAAGCTTCTTTTTTTAAAGCATAAAAGCTTTTGCTATTTTCAAAATGGGCTTTATGTGTTAAAAAGTTTGTTGCTTTGGAAAGGGAAAGCTTTTATTAATTTAGTCCTAATGAGAGCTTTTTAAAAGCAAAGTGAAAACTTTTGTTCGTAAATGTATGAAAGCTTTTGCTATTTTAAAAGTTTGAATTGAAATGAAAGGTGAAGGCTTTTGTTCGTAAAAGTACGAAAGCTTTTTCTATTCTGAAAACGGGCTAACTGTATTAACTGTTTTATGCTGTTTGGTTGCTGGTTTGCTATGAAGAGTATACATATGTACATATTTGGACTGTATATAGTATGTATGTATTATTTAACGAGCACCTAAATCATCTGTGTATGTAGTTGTTGCATTACTGGCTCTAACTTTGCTTGATGAGCTTTCAGCTTTTCTCAGTGTTTTTTGTTTTTGTTATTTTCTTTAGAAGAAGTCAAAGTTGCCTACGCGATTTTTTGCTCTTCTTTTCATTATTTTTAATATTTTGTTTTTGTAAGTTTTTCAGAGTTTGTTTACGGTAATTGTTTTTTGTTTTTGTGTTTTTATTTGGTAGCTCAGTCTTTTACTAACGATTACTTTTGTTTTTGTGTTTGGTTTTTGTTACTTTTTACTTTCTCTCTATCTCTCCTTCTTTCTCTCGGATTAAACTACGAGTTTTCAAAAGCACACAAATATTTAGCCGTACTTGCGGCGCGCCGGTTTGTGTGTGCATGTTTGTATGTATGTCTGTGTGTGTTGTTTTGATTTTGACAGTGTTTTGAAAAGAATTATGGTTTTTTAAATTTGGTTTATAATTAAAATTTGTTTTTTATTTTACTTTCGTTTATGAGTCCCCACAGCGCAAGCATTCACATTTTCAATACAAAATCAAGTTAATTAATTTGAAACCTTTAATTTTGCATATTATATTTTTTGTTTCTGGTTTTGGAGAACCGAAAATTTTAGGCCTAAAGTGTTGATTGTAACAAATTTGTGTGTGTTGTTGCTCCTGTAAATGCCTAAAATCGCTTTATGTTTGATTTTTTTTTAGTAATTTTTATTTTTCAAAACTGTGGGGACCTGCATTGCTGCAATTGACTTTGCCTGCCGTAAATTTTACGATGCCGTTTAGTGGCAATTTCGTGGCTTTTTTAAATTTTATATTAAATTGATTTGTTTTAATAGGTATCATTTTTTTAAATCAATTTAGTTAATTAATTTTTTTTTAATTATTTAATTTTTAATTATAATGAAATTATTATTTTTTTGTTTAAATAAATTTTTAAAATTATTATTTTTTAATTTTAATTTTTGCACCTTTCAAATTATAAAATTTTGATTTAATTTATTTTCATTATTTTGTTATTTTATTTTTTTTAATTAATATTATTTTTTAAATTTAATTTAATATTTTTTTTTTTCGATTTTTTCGAATTTTAAATTTTTTACTTTCATAATTTTTTTATTTTATAATCACTTTATAGCTGTCATTTATAACTTGATTCGAATTTTGTTTTCGAAAAACTTTTTTCTGAGTTTCATACCGTTATTTTCAATCACGAAGTTTTTCACAAATCTTAATTTATTTGGTTTCACTTGCTGCTATGGTATTTTAAATGTTAAAACTATATTTTCACTGTACATGAAGTGTATGTTAGGGCTCAGAGGAAATTTAGTGCCGATAACATTTTTTTTTTTAAATTTAGTCCCAAAAAAATTTATTTTGCAAAAAAAAATTTGGTTCAGCAAAAATTATTTGTTGCGCAAAAAAAATGAAAATATGTTTTAAGCTATTTGTTTGAATTTTTAAACGGCTTTGCTCGTAGCTTTATAACGCGGTTTTAATTTAACTTTGTTTTTTAAGTTTTTAGGGCTTTTACTGTGGAGCTGTCGTAACGAAAACGCAATTTTAATAATTTTGTTTTATTTTTTTTAAATTAATTTATTTGTTTCGTCAGCTATCTCTAATTTATATATGTATGTAATGTAGTTTCTTTAATATCTACACGCACTCACTGGAAGTCTCGTTGATTTTCGTAATTTACGTATAATTTTAGTTTCATACATCCATGCAACACTGCACTCTAACGGTAATAGCAAGTTGACTAGCAGGAAAAAATGCTTGCAAGTGTATTTACAATTGTGGGTTAGTATGGTGTGTGTGTGAAAAATTTTCTTCTTCACTACATTTTCGTTAATTTTGGCTAATTTTATTTGAAGAAAAAAATTAAAATCAATACAAAATTATGAAAAACAATTAAAAAGCGTATTTTGTTGATCGAAAACTAACTTATATTACAAAAAGTTTAATTAATTTTTTTAAATTAAATTAATTTTTTAAATTAAGTTAATTTTTTACCTTACTTTAATTAATTTTTTAAATTAAATATCAAAAAAAAATATGGAGAAAATTTTAAAAGCCTCTTTCATTGAACAACAACTAAATTATAATAAAAGAAAATGTATTTATTTTTGTTTAATAAAATTATTTTTTTTAATTAAATTATTTTTTTTTACTTTTCTAAATAAAAAATCAATAAAAGAGTTATTAAAAAAATTTAAAAAAGCGTTTTTCGTTGATCAACAAATAAACTTAAAATAAAAAAATTAATTATTTTTTTCTTAATTAAATTAATTTTTGAATAAATTTTTTATAATTTTTAAATTACAGTTCAAAATATTGTTAAAAAATTGAAAGCGTCTTTCGTTGATCAACAAATTAATTTAATAAAAAATTTAATTAATATTTTGAATTGAATACAATTTTTAATTAATTTTTTTTAATTTTCTAGATTAAAACTCAATAAAAAACTACGAAAGAATAGTTCATTATTTTTTCAATTAAATTAATTTTTGAATTAATTTTTTTTATGAAAATTATGAAAAAATTTAAAAATTGTCTTTCGTTGATCAATAATAATAAAAACATAAATTAATTTTTTAAATTAAATTAATTTTTCTTAATTAAATTAATATCTTAATTAATATTTTTTTTATTTAAATTATTTTTTCGCTATATAACAAACCACTGCGCAATGCATAAAACATGGAAACAAGTGTCGTTTTTGTTGTATTTAAGTTTTTTATTTTGTTTTTATTTCAATTTCAATTTTTAATTCTCAATAATTCTTACGCATGTAAAACTCTAAAGCGATTACTTTTTGAATACTCGTTTTGTAGTGTTTTCTATGGCTGTGTAATTACTTTTTTATGTATTTTTTTGTTGTTGTTTAATGCATAAATTTTCATAAATTAATCATTACCGCTAATTAGACTTAGTTTTTAAATAGTATCGTTTATCATTATAAGTAATATATGTATGTATATATATTTTTTATTAATTATATAGTTTTACTTTAATTGTAATTGTTATGTATTATTTTTTGTTTTTGTTTGTTTTTTATGTTTTATGTAAGAAGCACTTGAATATATATTTCGTGTAATGAAAAAGAAGTTTTTTGTTTTTGTTTTTTTTGTTTGTTTATAATACTATTAACTTTAAAATTTAGTTGCTAATAATATCTCTTAGTTCATTACTTTAAATAACATTATTTATTTAATTACCATTACTTTCTTTAATTCAATATTATAATGCTTTCTTTCTATTTTTTGGTTTTTTGTGTTTTTTTTTTGGTTTGGAAAATATTCCAATTTTCTATGAGAGTTAAAACGTTTTTATATATAGTATGCACTTATATAGCTGTAAGTATGTATATAACTAGGTATGTATGGCATGTAATAGTATATGAGATGCTTTTTGTATGTATATATGCATGTAGGTATGTATGTATGCAAGTATTTACTAGTTGAACCTACGGAGTGATAGTGATGAGATGAGAGCGTGACATTTTTTTAATGGAAAATCGATTTTCGCTAGGCAAAGTAATGTTTGTTACTGTTATTTGTGGCATAAACCACAGAAACTGTATTTTAAAACTTTTAAAAATTATTATGAACTTATAATAGTAGTTTGATAACAATTTCTTGTACAAAAATTGGCTCAATTAAAAAAATAAAGACTTATAAATAAAAAAATACAAATGAATTTTTTAGGTTAGAGTCGATCTTTGAACAATTCTTTCCGGGTTCTGCGTTCTCAAGAGTTATCTTTGTTTTCTGCAACTATTTATAAGGTATATGATATAAGTATATTGATGGATCAGGACCGGACTGTGTTCTCTCTATACTCGCCGGATCCAGGTTTTTTCTCTAAGATGTATCTGTCTTAAGAAAGCTTAAGTTTCAATGTAATGTATAATTTAGGGTTTTAGTTGGCTGTAATTTTCAAAAACCATCTTCAGTTGACTTGAACTTGACCAAAATTGAGACCAATTTTAGAACTGTCTTAACTGACAACTTTGTGCTTAAAAGCCAGTTTTTAGCTGTCAAAATTGATAGCTCATCGCTTATGTAATTTTCTGGCTGTCAAAATTTCCGACTTTAGGTTTAAGACATTTTTGAATCTATCAAAACTTACAACTCAATGCCTGAGCAAATTTTTGTTCTGCGAAGACTGACAACTTTGTGCTTAAACGCCAGTTTTTAGCTGTCAATACTGACAGTCCTAAGTCGTTTTTCTAGCTCTCAAAATTGCCAACTTTAGGTTTAAGCCTTTTTTCTAATCGTCTAACTGTCAACATCGACAACTCAATGCCTAAGTAAGTTTTCGAACAGTCAAAATTGACAACTTTATGCTTAAAAACCAGTTTTTAACTGTCACAACTGACAGCTCTACGCCTAAGTCGTTTTTCTAGCTATCAAAACCGCCAACTTTACGTCTAAGTTTTTTTTATAGCTGTCAGGACTGGCAAGTTTATGTTAAAACCATTTTTGTTATTTTTTAAAGTTGCAGCTTCAGGCTTAAGACATTTTTCTAACTGTCAAAACTGACAACTCAATACATAAGTAATTTTTTGAACTGTGAAAACTGACAGCTTTACGCCAAAGCCGTTTTTCTAGCAAAATTTAGCACATTTTGTCAGAACTGACAGCTATACGTCTGAGGCATTACCAAAAGTGTCAAAACAGACAGCTCTAAGCCTAGGCTCACTGGACATAGTTTCTTAGGCGTTGCCTATTTGATCCGACTCTTGATTTATTGTATTGTAGTCTTGTATTGTAACTTAAATATTAATGAAAATTATATAGAAATAAACTGGTTTGCATACTTTTAGCTAACACTGTGGAGCAGCAAAAACGGTTTGCATACTTTTAGCTAACACTGTGGAGCAGCAAAAACGTACATGAAATATAATAATATATGGATTAATATAAATGAATAATATAAAAGTATTTTAAAAATATTTTGTAAATTATTTTGTCTTTCAAATATAAAACGAAAAACTCACTATATACATTATGCACAAATCGGCTTTGACTGCTGATTTAATTTCATTATTTTTTCAATGCTGTGTTGTTGCTCTTCAAATATGCACTACAACTATTTAGTGTCTGTGTTTATGCCTACTATTTCGTAATAATCTCTTTATTTTCGCTATTTCTTAAATAATTTATTTGTTTCTTTGTTTTTTTTTGTTTTGCTTGAGTATAGGTTTAGAATAAAATTTCAAAGCTAATCTTACTTGAATAATCGAATTAATGCATTAGCATAGCGTTCTACAATATTTTATTATCATACAAATAGAATTTGATTTGATTTTATCATATTCCATCCACATTCCTCCTTCTCCTCTGCTTTCTTTTAGATGCAATGTACAGTTATAGTTAATGAGTTGCTCTTGTTATTTTTGTTTTTGGTTTTCCTTTACTTTATTCGATTTCAATTTCATTTTCATTTTATTTCATGTCATTTAATAAGTCCTCTAATATTCATAACCTCTAAGTATATTAATTGTTTGCTTACATAATTATTTAAAAATTTGTACCAAATCACAATGTTTGTTTTTTCTCATGAAAGCATAGAATTTTGCATAAACAAAATGTGAAGGGATTATGTGGGATTACTTTTAACATGATTTTTTAATAAATTTTTTTCGAATTGTTTCTTTTCGTACTTTTTATGCGTTAATATAATATTTGTAAACAAATAATGGATTAGTTAATATTTTCGTATTGAAAAATACATGTTTTCTTACTTATGTAGCTTTCAATTTGCCACTTGACATGTTCCAAGTCACTAATCCGTAAATAACCAATTCATTAGCAAATTAAAATGTTTATGACAAAATGATTTGGTAGTGTGTTTAAGTGATTTGTTGGTAAAAATTAATATTTCGGCATGAATAATATTAAAATATTAAATGTTAAAGAAAAGACTGTAATAAATATAATAAAAACCAGGTTTGGTCTCTCATAAAGGTCACTCTTTAAATTGATTAAAAAAAAATTAATTACTAAAGGTCTCATTTCGAAACACTCTGGTTATGCTATAATTAGAACGATAGTTCTGCATGAAAATGGTATGGAATTGCTTCAAAATTCTGAATTTATTTATAATGATATGAAGCTGTTCCGGAAAGAGTATTGACTAGACCGGATAGAACCATAATTTGGGTTTAAATGGTATGAAGTAGCTTCAGAATACTGAACTTACTTATAATGATACTAAGGTGTTCCAGAGGGAGTAAAGACTAGACCAGATCGAACCACTATGGATTAAAGTACATAATTTTGAGTGAAGATAAGCATGAAATTCCTACAGAGTTCTAAATTTTCTTATATTGCATTTCTCCAGAACTTTTGAAGGAGTAATACCGACGATACCTGAAATTAACTAAAGCCGCAACTACTCTCCCATGGATTATTTATTTTTGCAATCTCTTATGACCACTATTAGCTTTGATAATTTTTAGCCCTTTCTCTAACTCGGCTTTAGCTGCGTATGCGGTGTCTACGCCAGTAAAAGGAAGACTAGCTCTTATCCTATAAATGATAATGAACACAAAAAAGGAGTGCAAGAGGAGAGAGCAAATCGTAACGTGATTAGAATCGTATTCTCTTTGCTGAATTCGATTGTAAATGAGTATTATTCTCGAACAGCTCAGGAGAGCTTTTTGTCGTGGCATTTCACCTGATAACTACAAAGTTATATTCAGAAATGGTGTCACTTTATTTTAACTCATTTCTAGGTAAAGACTGTGTTAATCAGAAAACTCTTTTTGTCACTAATATCGGCAATTCTCTTTTAGTGTCGCCCATTGCCTTCACATGTGCCATACCAGTCAGAAAACATGAGTCGGACAATCTGAATTCACTTTATTACCAAACTTTCGAATTTTTGATAAACTAATTTTTGTACAAAAAGACACCTTTGATTGAGGTTATCAAAAATGTGAAAATATAATGATATCTCTACTTTTATTCTTATTTATACCAATTACTTCCTAGAGAGGTAGTAGGTTTTATGAAATATTTGTCAAATATTCGAGACAACTGGAAAATGGTGGAAAGTGGATCTAAAATACATAAAAGAATTTTTGAAAAGGTTTTTAAAACGTTTGCTCATTATGAATATTGCTCTACTCAAAGCGAGATTTCCAATTTTGTTCACGCGACGCCATCATGTAGCATATTTACATAAATGCATTTCTTTGTATCCCTTTTTTGCAGCCAATCTCAAGTCAACCTCAAAGGGTTCATATAAGGTGTATTTTTTAGTCTAACATGGCTTCGACTTTTTCAAACTCTTCTTTTAAATTAGCTCTGTCTCAACATTTCCTTTTTTTTTGAAGTCTTCCCAAGTAAATGTTTTTGGAACTTTCTATTTCATGAATGATGACTTTAGTGTTTGCCGATAAACCCGCTCCAACATCAAACTGTCGTATGTTTTGTGGTGTATTTTTATTTTGATCCGATTTTTTTAAACTCACATCTCATATAAAATTATGTAGCTTTATGTCCTCTTATTGGTTAGTCTTTGTTATCCCAATCTCTTCTCAAGCAACTTTATTTCGATATTTCTCTTTTCGTGTATGATCACAAAAATCACTCTCTCCAACACGGTTGCTCATATAATTTCACAATCATCATATTTATTGCTCGTGACCTCCTGTTATTGGTCTATTAGAGGCTCTTAGAAGGCTAACTTTGGTCGAATTAAACATGTAGACAACGGCAAAGCTATGGTCGTGCAGGCGGGTGATTGCTGCTGTTAATGAAAGTACATGAAATCCGCTAGATCTTCGGAGGTCTCGAATGAAATTGCAACTACCCATCTTAATAAATGAAATAGTTTTAGTTACCTAGTGAACCAATGGCTGACAAAGAGTGACACATGTATCCAGCAAATTGAATTTTAGCCGATTGCTATGGTGACCCTAGCCGGGTGATTGATGGTATTGATGGGAGCAAATATTATTTACTAGGTGAGCCAAAGCGTTTGAATCCAGTAGTGTTTCGAAATTGTATAAATAAAATTTTATTCAATAAGGCGAGTAATTTATAAATATAGAACATATGTAGTTGTTCAATATTTTTTTAAAAGAGAGAGTTTTTATTAAATTCAAATTTTTAGAAATTGAAAAAATATTTAAAAACAATTTCAAATAATTGTAATACCAAATAATTCATTTTTGAAAATTTTCTTTTATAGTTTTTTGAATTTTTTAAAAAATATATTATTTTTTGAAACTATAGATCGGCAAATATTTTTTACATATAATTTTTTTTAGAAATTTTGTAAAAATGTATAAAAAATTAATTTTAAACGTTAAACAAATTTCTAAAAAAATTAACTTTTGGAAATTTAAAAATTGTTTTTTAATTATTTTTAATAATTTTTTATGTATTAAAATTTAAATATAAATTTTTTTAATATATTTATAAAAATTTGAAGAACTATTATTAACTATTATTAATATTAATTTTAAATTTAAAATTTTTTCATAACATATTTTTAAAAAATTTCATAAACACATAATAAATTAAAAAAGTTTTTGGAAATTTTAAAATACCGTTATTTTCTGAAATAAAATATTTTTGAATTATATTTTAATATTTTTTCTTTAAATTAATGTGAGGAAAACTATTTGGTTTAATTTTAACTCAATTAAAAAGAAATCATGCTTAATATACTCCGTGCAACATGTTGCCAGTTCATAAAAATGTACATATATATGTATGTACATATTTGTAATAAAACATGTGTATTTTTCTCAGTTGTGCAAGTAACTTGTAAATTCATAAATATTCGCTCTAAAATGCAATATTTTAATTTCACTTGAAAAACTCATATTTTTCGGTAGTTTTTTTTAGAAATTATTACTTTATATACATTAGTGAATTTATTGTTGTAATTTATAATATATAACATATGTATATGTACTACATCTGCAACTAAAGAACTGCAAGCAAGTCTAAGTCTGCTTCATAAAACAATTTACAGCATTTAAAATAAAGCTTTTACACGCACATAAATTTATGGCACATATTTCGCACGCCTACGCCCACTGTGCGCATAACTATTTGCTAGTAAGTGAATATTTAACGCATTAATTCAACTTAATTTTCATTTAAGCGAAGAGTTATGACTATAATTTTTGTTTTTGTTTCGGCTTTTGTAATCGTAAACTATTACTTTATGTATTTAGCGCAATTGAAAGTAATTGAAATGAGGAGCGAAGCTTTTCAGTTGTAATCATTTTGTTGCAAACGCTACTTTTGCACATTTTTGCATTACGATTTGTATTTAGCTGAGAATGTATGTGTAAGTAGGCTTTTAATTATATATTTTGACTGCATAAATATTTGCTCGTGCTACTGAAGCTCACTACGGCGCCGAGTTTTCTGCTTTTTCGCTATTTAGCTGCAATTTATTTATGCAATTGCGAATTTTTATTTTTTGTAAGGACTTTTTACTCTGTGTGTGTGTAAAATTCGTTTTACTGTTTGTTATTTTTTTATAATTTTTTTTTAATTTTTGTTGTTTTTGTTGTCATGGTAGCTTACACGCTTTCAATTACTGGAGATTAGTGGCATTATTATTTTTTTTTAGTGGAGAAAATTATTTTTTTTTTACAAATTATATGCTTCCTCTTGCTCTTTTCGTCATCTTGCTGCTTTCAAGGGCATTTTTATGCATTTTCGTAGCAACTTTGTTAAATTTTTGTAATTTTTTTCCTTTTTTGGTATCAACTTCGTTAATTTTTTATAATTTCTTTGCATTTTTGGTACCAACTTCGCAAATTTTTTTTATTTTCTCTGCGCTGTGGTTATCGTATTCGCGTATTTTGCTTAATTTTTTTACTGTTATGTGTATTATTATAGCAAGTATTTTGTTGTTGTTGTTGTTTTTTTTTTGGTTTTGTAAAAGTGTTATAAAAAGAACGTGCGCTACTACTAAGTTTAATATTTTTAATTTTTTTTAATTATATTATTTTTTCATACTATTTTACAATCCAAATTATTGTTTGTCAGTAAGTTAACTTTTTACAAACGTAATCTATGCATGTACTTACATGCAAGCTAATTGCTATTTGCTACTTACTCACTGCGTCGCTAAATGCCTTTAATATAATTTTTTTTAAATTAAAATTTTTTGATTACAATTTTTTTGTAATTATAATTTCTTTTAATCATAATTTTTCAATTAATTTTTTTAATTATAAATTTTTTAATTAAACTTTTTTAATTTAAATGTTAGTAATTAATTTTTTTCATTAATTTTTTTTTCAATTATATTTTTGTATGCATGTTTTATATCAACTGGCGCTTTCATCATTTTTTTACAAAACTATGCCGCTACATACTATAAAATGCCATAATAATCCTTATCAGCATATGTTTTTGTGTGTGTGTGTATGTGCGAAGTCCCATTAGTATTGGTATATAAAATATTTACTTTTTTATAAAACTTACAAACTGTATGTGTGTGTGTGTGTTAGCGTGTGTTTTTGTTCTTGTTGTGTTTGATATAAATTTTTTTTTCGTTTCAACACAAATTTTGTAATTGTTGTCTAATCACGCATGTTTTTCGCATTTTACATATGTATGTATGTAGTAATTTGTATAAATTTTTTCGGTTTAAAATTTTTTATTACAAATAGTAAAGTATTTATTTGTGATCACTTTTATGTTTTACTATGCTTCAATAGCTGCGTCTGTTTTCTATTTTAATTTTATTTTATACAATACTGCTGCATTTTGATTCATTATACTCATTTTTTAAAAAGAAAAAATTTAATTTTTAAAATTTAATAAATTAAAAAATAATTTTTAAATTAAAGCTTTATTTTATAATTAAAAATTTAATTAATTTTAATTTTAAAAATTAAATTTAAATTTAAAAAGTTGAATGTAAAAAAATTTTAAGTTTAAAACTATATTTTATCATAAAATATTTAATAAATTTTTAAATGTAATTTTTTTAATTTAAAAATCCTATAGATAATTAAAAATCATATTAAAGTTTTAATTAAATTTAAATTAAAATATAATTTTTAATTAAAATAATAATTAAATTAAAATTTTAAATATAAATTACAGCTTTAAAATTGAAAATTAATTTAAAAATTTTTTAAATTAATTTTTAATGTTTTTAATTATAAAATATATAAATTAAGTTTGTAATAATAAAATACCTATGACTTTAATTTAAAAACTAGTTTTTAATTCATAAATGAAAAATTATTTTTTTTAAATACAATTATTAAATAAAAAACAATTTCTAGAATAGAAAATAGTTTTCTAATTATAACCTCTTAAGTTTCCCTAACGGTATTTGGCGTAGATAACCATTATATATAGAAAAAGTTAAAAAAAACGTATTTTTATATGCAAGTATGTAGGCTTTTTTCGTTGTAGGGAGATTCAATGCAAATAAAAAATAATAAAAAAAAATAATGACCAAAGTACGTCACATGTACGGTTAGCATCATCTCTTAGTTACTCTCTCTTTAATTTTGATAAAGAAATTAAATTAGTAAAATTTATTTGAACGAACATTTCAAGGATTTGGCGTTTTTGCACTTGATATGCCTAAAAACATACTTCATACTTGCTGAGAAATAAGCAAAGAAATGTATATTACGAAAGTTTTGTTGGTATATATGATCATAAAATTTTTTTCGATGTTAAGCTTAACCCTCTTTTTTTGTTTTTATTCACCAAACGTCCATTGCTCCATGTCTGAGGGCTTGATGGGGTTTAAAAATGATCAACAAGTTTTTTAGGATAGTTAAACTCTCTTTTCCTGCATTCCATTAGTGGAAAAAAGTTGCTCCAACAGTGCAAGGGTTTATGCATTTAAAAATTGAAAAGAAAACTATGCGTACATATTATGAAATACAAGTATATCATAGTCATCTTCGATTCGGCACCTCTTTGCTCTCTTGACTAAAAAGTTCTATATTTGCAAGCAGCCAGAAAGTGATCGAATTGAGTAAAGGTTGGTTTGCAGACACGCCATTACTAACAATTCGGTCTCGATTTGATTTTTTTTTCGGATTTATGCCAGTTGTGTGTTCGTATCGCAACTCTCTAAGTGCTATAACTAGTTGTTGTGCCAGCTCTTTTCGATTAAGTCTGCCAATTGGTATTTTTTTATGTTATTCACTAATCTTTAGTTGGTTTAATTGCCTATTGCTCTGCTTTATACGAGTTGTTTGGTCGATTCGCTACTTTCCAACTGGTATAAATGGTGGCTATTTCTTCCCTATCTGCTTTATGATTTTTTATGTGTTTAACTACTCTTAATGTTGTATAACCGTTTGCTTTGTTGACCGCTTGTTATCATTCACTATTCTCCAATGGGTATAAATGCTTGCTATGTTTTACCTACATATTTCATTAATACTTTGATTTACAACAATTGTTTTTTTACCTTTCCGCGCCATTTATTGCAGTTATTTTACCTGCCTATGCCAGTTTTGCTTGTTATTTGCTGGATTCGCTGTGCTCCGATTGGCATAAATGTTCTCTGGTTCTACGTTTGTATACGTATAAATGTTTGTTATTTCATCTATATTGGCTTTATGCCTACGTATGTAATTTGTGACAATTATTTGTTTTTTACCTGCCTATGAAAGGTATAACAGTTGCTTGGCCGATATCTGTCTATAATTTGTTGATAGCAATTATACCAATTTTTTGCCCGATATCTACATAAGTATGTATGAAAATTACACCAGCCTCTTTTACAAACTATTTTATATCAGTTGCTTGTCTGTCTATGTCAACTATATTGCTTATTTGTTTGATACTTGCCTATGGCAATTATACCAGTTAGTTTTGCGATACCTATGTATGTATTTATATCTGCATTGGGTCGATACCCACATAGGACAGGTATTTTGAGATGTTTGTTTTTGAAACTACAACCAACTATATCGCTTATTTTTTCGGTTCCTGCCTATGACAATTATACCAATTACTCGTTCAATACCAGTCTGCAATTATACCAATTGTTTTCTCGATACCTGTTAATATCAATTGTACCAGTTACTTTTTCGATACCTGCATTTGCTAATCATACCAATTATTTTTGCGATAGCTGTTGATTTTAGTTATACCAGTTACTTGTTCGATATCTATCTTCAATTATACCAGTTCCATGTTGGATACCTGCCGTACCAGTTATACCAGTTACGTGTTCGATACCTATTTGCAGTTATACCAGTTGTTTGTTCGATGTCTATCTACATTTATACTAGACACTTGTTCGATATCTGTCTGCAATTATACCATTTTTTTGTTCGATACCAGTTTGAAATTATACCAGTTACGTGTTCGATACCTATTTGCAGTTATACCAGTTGTTTGTTCAATGCCTATCTACAATTATACCAGTTACTTGCTCGGTATCTGTCTGCAATTACACCATTTGTTTGTTCGATACCTATCTGAAATTATACCAGTTTCTTGTTCGATTCCTGTCAGCGATTATACCTTTTGTTTGTTCGATATCTGTCTCCAATGACACCAATTATTTGTTCGAACCAGTTTATGCCAGTTATACCAGTTTAACTACTCTGTGAAGTATGCCGAATCTAAGAAATTTAGCAAAATATACAAAATATGTTTTTTTAATATTTAAAATTAAAAAAGAAAATAATTTAAAATAAAGTTTTTTTAATAACTTATATTAAAAAAATAATTAAAACAAAAATGAATTTTTAAAATAAAAAATATTTTAAAATGAAATATATTTTTTAAAATAAAACATTTTTTTACAATTTTTTCCTTTAATTGTATGTCAGCCTCGCACTACATACAGCTATCCGCTCTATAAGCAAAGCTTTCTTTCTCACTTTACTTTCGCTCATATTTAAATTTTGCTTTTGTGTTATTTTTAATCGTAATTCTTCATTTATTATAAGTACAGTGGAAATTATATATTTACACAGTTTCATCACAATCCCTGCCTACTAAACCACGCGCTTATATTTAGTTCTTGATTTTTTATCAATAGTTTTTGTATGTGTCTAAAGTATTTTTTATCATTTTTTTCTTGCTAGAATTGTAAGTATGTATAATTTTATAATTTGAATTGCTTTACAATGGTCCCAACCATTCTATGCTACAAAAGTACTGTACACTTCCGCTATTAACTCTGCGCTATTTATATTAAGCATGCGTTAATTTTGTGTTCTTTTAATTTTCGTTTGCGTTTATGTTGTATATTAAATATTATTTTTGTTTTTTATTAATTTTTCTGCACCACTTGCCCACTGTCGCACGACTTTGCTTGGCATTCATCAACTACATACTATATGCGCTTGTATGTATGTATAATCAGCAAATTTCTAACTTTTCTACTTAAATCTGTAGTATCATTTTGGAAATTGAGTATTACGGTTCATAATTCATAATTTTATATATATATATATGTATATATATATGTATTTAAATTGTACATATGTATATGTGTCTAAAGTTTCGCAACGCTTTCCTTATACAAATTAATATGCTTTGCTAAATAGTAAATTCCCTTCAATACATACTTACATACAGTACAGTGAGTTTGTATATATTTACAAAAAGAAAAGCAAAAACAAAACTGAAAAACTAGTACATACTATATACATGTGTATGTAGCATATGCATGTGACGGCTAAACCTTACAGCCATTTATATCGAAAAGAGGAAGAGAATTAGAAATTTTGGTTTTCCCTTTTGCACGTTTGCCACATCTTCATTACTTTTCATTACTTTCGCGCTTACTTTTGTGTTTTTATTTTTGTTTGCTTTAAACTACTTTAACTCAGCTCTAATTACTATATTGAAGCATATTTTGTTTTTTTTTCTTAATTTTCTTATTTTTTTTAATTATAAATTATTAATTACTTTCAATTATGCTTTACTTATCACTTTAATCATACTAATTTAGTATATATGTATGTATATCATCAGCATTAATGCGTTAATTCATCAGTTTGCGTGTATAAGTATGTATATGTAGGTATGCACTATGTATATATAAGTAAGTAAGTAAGTAAGTAAGTTGTATGCGCATATATTGCACAGCACAAAACGCTCGAAATTAAATAATCGCAATAATCCAATAGGTAGTTATAGTTCTTCTCGCTCCACTTTCACTTCTTCTGTTTGCTTATGCTTTCTCTTTTGTTTTTGTTAATGTATTGTTTGTAATAAGAAAATGCTAGTTCGCATGGCTCGTAATTGTTTGTTGTTGGTTGTTGCTCTTACTTGCAATTGCATAAAGTTCAAAGTTGCTTCTAAAAAGTAATGATTTGTTGCTTCCATTGCTATGTATGTACCATATGTACTATATGCTAGTTAGGCTAATTTATTTATTTAATTTAATTTAATGCGCTTTCAAGTTGCTTTCTAGTTGAAGTTACTGTATTTACGGCAGGCATACATACATACAGTTCGGTTTATTTTATGTTTGCAAATATTTCTATTATTTCTTGTGTATATTATTTTATTGGTTTGCTGCTGTTTTTGTTTCTTTTGTTGTAGTATTATGTAAACCTGCTAT
Source organism: Bactrocera tryoni (assembly GCF_016617805.1). NCBI lineage: Eukaryota > Metazoa > Arthropoda > Insecta > Diptera > Tephritidae > Bactrocera > Bactrocera tryoni. The sequence goes on from NC_052500.1 coordinate 68,918,697, forward strand.
GTGTTTGCGGTATTCCAACCAATTGAAATACCTTAATTAATATACAGCTAGTTATCAAGAAATGTATGAAAAGCTTGAAAAAATATGAAGATACTGATAATATAATTTATACGAGTTAAAATAAATATTTAAAAAAAATAATATTTATGTATGCCTACATAACTTATAAATAAAAACGTGTATAAAAGCATGCAAAATATTGAAAGAAATGTCAAAAAATTAAAAAAAATAAAAATAAAATGTTAAAAGTATAAAAAATTCGGAAGAAACATGAAACCTTTTATAGTAAAAAATACAAAAAACAAATTGTAAAAAATATTAAAAAAAGAAAGCAAAATAAAATGTTAAAAAGTATAAAAGATAAGAGATTTAAAGAAATATTAAAAACAAACTTTAAGGAAAGCAAAAAGTGTATACTACTTGAAATAAAAAAATTTAAGACTATACACAAAATACACAAACTACAAAAAGAAATTGAAATATACATAAATAGAAATAAAAATATACCAACAAAAAATAAAAAATATGAAGATTAATGGAATAATAAAAGTTTATTAAAAAATAAAGCATATATAAAAACTATAGAAACAATATAAAAACCATTGAAGCAAAAGTATTTAAAAAAATGTTGAAATGTATAATATAATATACGTGTGATCCCTGTAGAGGTATTTTTTTCAATAGCACATTTTGACAAACCCCGCGTGAGTCGTCTAAAGCTGTCATGTTATTACAGTAGTATAGTTCAGTATTGTTTGGCATTTCATCATGGAAAGACTTATGCCTGAACAACGTTTACAAATCCTTCAACTTTAATACGAAAATTCACGTTCTGTAAATAATATGTTTCGCGCACATCGTTCAAATTATTGTCAACATAAACGGCCTACTGCACATACTATTCGCAACACCATCACCCAACTTGAGACCCAGTATTCATTATTGGTAAATATACGACCGAATAGACCACGTCCAGCACGCAGTGAAGCAAATATAACAGAAGTAGAGGGTACTCGAAGACCGTAAAGAGTCAATTCGGCGCCGTTCGCAGCAACTCTGACTGACGTATGGAACGACTTGGCGCATTTTACGACGAGAGCTTAAATTGATATCCTACAAAATACAGCTTTTATAATAACTGAAGCCGCTTTACCTTCTTAAGCGAATTCGCTTCGCTCTATGGACTCTTGAAAAGTTCCAAGAATATCCTACGTTTTCAAGCAAAATTTTGTTCAGCGGTGGGGCTCATTTCTGGCTCACAGGTACAAGAGCTGCCATTTCATCCAGAAAAAATTCCGGTTTGGTGTGGTTTGTGGGCCGATGAAAGCTAAAATGCTTCAAAAATTATGCCGGTGAGAACGTATTCGTCAATGGCGACCATTAGTGGGCTATGATAACCGACTATTTGATACCTGAAGTTGAAGCTCGTAATCTTGGCGACATTTGGTTTCAACAAGACGGCGCTACTTCCTGTACATCGCATCAGTTAATGGGTTTATTGTGAGAAAACTCCCGTGAGCAGATAATTTCACGTTTTGGGCCGGCTTTTGACTGTGGGTATATGTAAAGTCTAATGTCAATGCGGACAATCCCGCTTGGATTCATGCCTTGGAGCAAAGCATGACGCGTGTCATTCGCCAGTTACAAGTCGAAATACTCCAACGAGTCATCGAAAATTGGACTCAATGGACGGATGGTTCATCTGAGACGAAGCCGCGGCCAATATTTGAAGGAGATAATTTTCAAAAAATAAATACCAAATAATGTTTTTTCAAATCTTTCTTAAAAAAAAAGTGTAAAAAGCTATTAAAGGATATTTTTTAAAATATTGGGTTGTTCACTAACTAATATCGTTTGATGACAACAGCTGATCTTACTAAATTTTTTCGCTGACAATTTCATACTTAACCGCTTTACTGTTATAGATTTGAAGAGCTGATATAGCAAGGCTTGTTAGTATGAAATTTCCTTAAATTTTTTTCAAAGTTACATTATTTTGCTGCCAATCGCAGATGGGAGGTCAAAAACAGCATTTTCAGCATATTTATTTTGGAGTTTTATTATTAAAAGAGTGTGAGGTGTACGAAAAAGGTGTGATGACCAATAGCCAATGCCAAAATTGGTTTGCAAAATTTCGGTCCAACAATTTCGATCTTAAGGATGCGCCATGTACTCTTGAAGCTGATGTGGATAAAATGAAGTCGTTGGTCGATGCAAATCGTCAAATAACAACTCGACAGATTGCTGAAGCATTAAATTTGTATGATACGACCGTTTACAAGCACAGGAAACATAAAGAGTTATTTTTGTAGCTTGACACATGGGTTCCTCATGTTCGTAAAGAACAAAATTGGCTTCGTAGCACTAACGACTGTTATTTGCTTATCAAACGTCAAAGAAGTGATCCAGGTTTGAAACACATTATTACTGTCGACGAAAAGTATGTCGTTTACAAAGATATGAAGCGTAAAAGATCATGGAATATAAACCATGAACCAGTCAAATCACTTTGATGGCTGATAATCAACAAAAAATGTTATAGTAGCTTGTCTGTTTGTTGCGATTTCAAAGTGATAGTTTATTTTAAGCTTTTGTCCGAAAATATCACGATTAATTCCGAAGTGTTCTGATCAGATGAGCAAATTGAATGATGTGCTCAAACAGAAATCATCAATATAAAAGGTGGGGGGTCCAACAGCATAATGCGAGACCTCATACAAATGTAATGGGAAATGCTATCATACACACCATATTCTCCAGACTCGGCACCTTCGGACTTTTAAGATGACAAAAAAATGGATCAAAATGGAAAATATATGATTTCATAAAATGCTTTACACAGTAAAAAAATTGTGGATTAAACAAACGAAAGTACTTAGTGAACAATCCAATACATCTTAAAATACTAAAACTTTATATTAAAATTTAACAAATAAATAAAATAAATGACAGTATTATTATTTAAAGCAAAAATATTTAATGACTATATAACAAATATAGAAAAAAATAAAAACATTTAGTTTTATTACTAAAAAATAAAAAAAATTTTGTAAGATAAAAATAGAATTTCATAAAAAAAAATAAGAACAAATTGTAAACAAAGTATTTTTAAATTATTACAAAGTAATCAAAAATTATAAATGATTTGAATAAAAATATATTAGCAAAGAAAATATTTAATTTAAATATATTTCTAAACAATTTATTATAGAAAATAATAATAATAATAAAAATATAAAATTAAAAAATACTAGTAAACAAAATATTTTTTAATTATAAATAAAAAATATTTATATGTATGTATGTATTTATAAAATTATGAATCAATATAAGATTTAAAACATTTTTAAAATTTAAAAAGAATAAATAAAAAATAAAATATTTTTGAAATATTAAAGATATAAAAAAATAATAATTATACACAAAATATTGGAAAACTGAAATTTATGAAATAGTAAAAAAGTTTAAAAATTATAAAAAGTTATTTAAAAACCTATAAATACTTTCAAAACCTATCTATTGCAAATTGTATTGGTATTTGTGAAAAATTTCAAAATCCTGAGCTTGTTTTGGTGGCTTCAGTTAGTCATTGAATTCAAAAGTCAACTGTGATATGTACATAAATCGTTATGTGTATGTATATATAGTGATCCATATCTATTTAAGTAAAAAAAAAATATAAATATTTAGTCATAGTGTATTGTTGGCAGTGTTCGTGTGTCGCCCAAAGGCGTTGTTGCATTAAAATATGCGTCGCAGCTAATTTACTTTACTTGGGGAAAGGAAAAAAACTAAATAAAGGCAAAAATAAAAAATTAAATTTTAATTCAGTAAAATGAAAAGTTTAAATAGCTAAATAAATAATAAAAGTATTGAATATATAAAATCATTCATAAATAATTGCTCTTTGCCTTGTGTGCTTTTCTAGCAACCGCGATTGTGTGAAAAAAAATCTTAAGTCGGTTTAAGATAATATTATATAAATAAAATAGCAAAATGCCATGATGACTTTTCGCCAGCGTATTTTTCTATTCCAAATCAAAACCATTCAAAATCACAAATAATGCAAAATGAAACAATAAAAAAGTTTTTTTTTATATTTTTTTTTGGCATTTGTATTCGTACTAATTTATTTCGGTGTACATTTTCTTCGTTTTCGTATTTTTTGGTATACTTAACTTCATTCGTATTACTTAAAACATAAACTAATAATAATAAAGTTATAAATTGCACTAGTTTACAAATACGAATTTTATTTAAAAAATTATAATTCTAAAAAATAAGCGTGTGTAACATAATACAAAATAATTAATTTTTTTTTCAAACAATTTTACTTACGAAAGCTTCTAAAAGGAGGAAGTTAGACAAAAGCGTATAAGCGCACATTACTTAAAAAGCTATGATTATATTTAAAAAATAATCGCTGGAAACTAGTGTAAATAATGTTAATTTTTTTATATTGTACTTATAATGAAGCAATGTACAAAAGGTGGTACAAAATTATAATTACAATTATTTAATACGCTTATTACATATTGAACTTACAATGCGTCTAAAAGCAGACTAAAATACAAAATAACAGTATTTGAACATATAAATACTAAAAAAAATATATTGTATATAACTGAAAGCTCAAAATAATTAAATGAATTTTTTAAATTTTTATATTTTATATTTTATAGAAATATTCCTATTTTTCTTAACTTTGCACGACTTTGAGTACTCCTACAGTAATACATATGTACATTAGCTAGCAAGCAAGTCTCTATTCATGCGAAATACTAGTTTCTTGAAGTTATCCAAAATATTGAATATTAGACACGCCACTGCCGAATTTCTTTAATGCAAACTTGTGTTCAAGAAGAAAACTAAATGTTTTAGTTCTCGGGACTGATCCCGAAATTTCGTGATTTTTCGTTTAAGCACTGTCGCTGGTCGCCTACAGCATTTTAAAAAATTAAATATTTTACATTTCGGCATTGATCCCGAAATTTCGGGATTCTTCGTTTAAGCACTGTCGCTGGTCGCCTACAGCATTTGAAAAAACTAAATATTTTACATTTCGGAATTGATCTCGAAATTTCGGGATTATTAGTTTAAGCATTGTTGTTAATTGCCTGCAGCAGTTTTGAAACGACCCAAGTCCGGGAACGATTGTGAATTTGAAATTTGTTAATTCTATATTATTGTGTATAGAAATATTGGATTATATTCCTGCGCTTTTTCTTTCCCAATTGCTGGCATACTATGTTTAGCGACGTCTATTTGTTTGTAATCAGTATGATCATCATTTTGCAATAATAAATATTTGCCATGTATGTAAGTACCGAAATTCCTTTGTTTTATTTGTTTTTGAGTAAAATTTTGATATTAGAGTTTTCGGAATTAATACCGTAATTTTCAGCTTAAGCGTTTTTGCGATAAAAAGTTAAAAATTTCCATGTAAATACCGAATACCGTTTCTTAAAAATGTTTGTTTTTAATGCTAAATTTCGTACTGGTATTGGTCCCGAAATTTCGGGATTTTCAGGTTTAGTGTTTTTTTACTAATTATTTACACTTTTTTTCAATTTACCATGTAAATACCGAAATTTATTTATAAAAAATGGCTTTAATGAAAAATTTTGTATTATGGTGTTAGGGATCAATCCCGAAATTTCGGGCTTAGAAATAGTGGGGAAATGATATATAAATACCGAAATTCCTTAACAAAAAATTTTATCGAAAAATTTGGTATTATGATTCTCGGGATCAACCCCGAAATTTCGGGATTATGAATAGTTGAAAATAACATGTAAATACCGTGATTCATTTATAAAAATTGGATTTAATGAAAAATTTGGTATTATGGTTTTCGGGATCAATCCTGAAATTTCGTTCGCCAGAGAGAATTCCTAACATTGCTGAGACTTAAAGATCACCCTGCGATCATAAGCAGTCCGAACAAACGCTGAAGTTATTAAATTTTGACGCTTATTTAAAGCTGTTCAACTTTTATACATTTTTGAACATCAGTCTTTAAAGGACTTGGTTAAACTCCTAAAGGCAGCATTGAAACTTCTCAAAGTTAAAATTTGAAACTTCCTCCCTTAACTTCTATTGGGGCATAGTGCAAAAAATTCTAAGCGCGATTCTCGAAATTTTTGAAAATTTTCAAAACATTTTTTTGTGATCGTGAAAAATTATTTATATATTATTTATTATTTTTTATCTTTTTTATTAATTTTGAATTAGCATACATAATTGAATATATGCGGATATTTCCTAAAAAATATATTTTTTTTAAATCGATTTTGTATAACATAATTGAAGATATGCAGCTATTTTCTAAAACTATAATTAATAACTAAAAACAACAAAAAAAATAATTTACCCTAGCGACTCACAACCGTTATAGGGTGAAACATACGTATTATGCGAATATTTGAAATTCGAATTCGAACTCGAAAATTATAACCAAAATTGCTTATTTGAGTAATACTAAGCGTTTATGTATTATTATTTATACATATGTATATACACTAAATATGCTAATTTTGAAGACAAAATTTACAAAAATTTTAATTAATATAAATTTGAAAAAAATATACAAAATACTACTGATTACAAAAAAATGACAAAGGTGTAAAAAAAAAATTACAAAATACTTTTCAGTACAAAAAAGTATTAAAAAATACTAGTGAGGGCATGTTTGGAACACCGCATGGTTTCTTTAGTTTGTGGCGCAACTTTAGTCTTGGTGTCTATTACTAGTTCAGAGCATGTGTGCGTGAAGACATAACTCAGAATGACGCTGTGTGTGCTTGTTGGCATGCATGTATGTATGTATGTATGCGCTTACACATATAATACAACTTGTCTTTTTCGTTATTTTATATTATAAATATTATTTAAATATTTCTCAAAAAATCTTTACTTTGCCGAATACAAAGTCTAATACAGCTACGCTTACTAAGTGATTAACGCTTGCGATCTTACTCGCTCTTCCGCGCTTATTTTACTTTACTGTTATTGTGGCCTACTGGTACACTTAACGCTACTATGTACTTTGCTTCATCTGCTTATGCTGTTTTTTTTTTAGTTTGTATGTATGTACGCATTTAAATTATGATTATACTATATATATGTATGCATGTAGATTACTATTATTTATTATATGCTTGTTGTATTTGTATATACTATGTATGTATTTTGAATGGAAAAAGTATGCATGTGAGACTACGTTTAAGCCAAGTAAAGAAACGCCGAAAGTGTATACATACATATGTATGTATGTATGTAAGCAGAGCGCGCTAAAAGCAGCAAAAGCGCATGCCGCCTCTACGCCTTACGCCCAAGCCAACCTCAATAGATATCATTCTCATCCCAATCCACCGATTGCAACACCAATTTGTCCAACTCCTTCGAATCGCCAGAGCTGCTGTTGCGCCGCCGCCGCTTACGATGCAACTGTGTCCACTTCTTGTTCAATTGCGCCATTTGTGGCGCCGCAAACATCGCGGCCGCTGCGGCACTCAGCTTGGTCGGCGTTATGGCGCTGGCAAAGCTGCTGCTGCTCGGCGTCATCGTCGTCGTTGGCGGCGTGTTGATGTTGAAGATTTCGCGATTCTGAAAGAGTTTCTTGCGCGTCGGTGGCGGTGGCGCTGTGGCGGCGCGGCGCGTACGTGTGGCGTGCAACGGCGGTGCTGGTATGTGCGCACGCGCATATTGTTGCAACGGTGTATCGACATACGGTGGTGGCGGTGTGATCATCGCCAGCGAGGAATCGTCCATCTCCAGCTCGTCGTCGTAGTCGTCGTTAGAGTCGTCTTCGGACAGATCGAATGTGAAATTCGGATAGGAATGTGGCAGATATTCGCTGCAATTGTTGTAGCGATCGTCGTCGTCATCGTTGTCATTGACGCACATGGCGCGTGCTGCTGCTGCGCGGCCACCCTCACATTCGGGTGAGGTGGTTATGAAGTGTGCGGTTGGTGATTTCGGTTGTACGGGTGTGGCTGGCACGGATTTGGCGAGCGTGTTGGTGCGCACCACTTTGCCGCATGTGCTGCGCGTGGCGGCGCTTGTTGTTGTTACGGCTGCATGTGTTGTTTTTGTTGTTGCGCTATTAGTTGTTGCGTAAGTGTTTGTTGTGGCGTTTGCTTGCTGCATTGCTGCTCTGGCGTTTACTGCTGCTCCTGTTGCTGCTGCTGTTGTTGTTGCTGTTGTTGTTGTTTTAATTAATGGCATCGATTTGGTATTACATATCAATCAATCACGGTAAATGTAACTACAATTCTTGGGGCTCTCCTGCGGACTAGGACTGCTGGAAGGTGGCGCTGGACTAGAACTACTATTTGACATCACCGGCGATGAACCGGAACTGGAGTGTTGTGCTGGACTATTCGAACGGTGCTGAGTTACTATATTGTGATGAGATGTAGAGAAGAAGTTCATTTAAAACTTTTTCAAATCAAACAAAATTTCATTAAACTAGCGTTAGAGTTAGCAAACTAGTTTAGCAGGAAAGTTAGTTCGAGTTACATAACAGCTAACACCTTAGAGACGAGCGAGCGGTTTTTACAATTAAATGCAAAGTGGGAATTATGTTACATACGGGGTATTTTTACTTCATATACATATGAAATTGTTTGTGTTTGAGCATACTGAAGCATTCAGCTAATAAGTTTTGAACAAAAAAAATTGTATCGGTTACTGAAGTCTCTCAGTTTTAATTTCAACAGAATTTAGCAATTCTTTTCAAATATAGCTCCTCTCCATATATAGAAGATTATTAAAATAATGGAAAATTTCGCGAGGGTCAATTGAAAAGTCCCCGACCTGACACATTGATGATGCCACTGTAGTTAAGTCCATACGATTTTTAGTTAGCCTCAGCTATCGGATCGTTGGTTTGCAATTTATATCATTTGAGTGAAGCAACTTTCGTTTTTGTGAAAAATTAGATAAAAACGAATCTCGCGGGTTGATAAAATATTACTTTTTGAAGAGATAAAATACTGTTGAAGCAAAAAGTTGTCGTCATGACGAATTTCTGGATTCGTTGCAGTTTTTGTAGTGGTCTTCGCCATCGTCATTGTCGCACATGGCCCCAGGAATGTCAACCATCGAGGATTGGTATGCTAAGTTTAAACACAGTGAAATGAGCACCGAAGACGGTAAACGGTGAGGACTCCCAAAGAAGGTTGTTACCGAAAAAATATCGAAAAAGTACGCAAAATAATTTTGGATGACCGTAAAGTGCAGTTCTTTGGGATAGCTGGCACTTTAAAGATATCAACTAAACGTGTACAGCATATCCTTCACAAATATTTGTGTAAGAGAAAGCGCTGTTCAAGTGGGTGCGGCGCAAGCTTCTTTTTGACCAAAAAACACGACGAATAGATGATTCGGAGCAGAGTTTTAAGATGTTGAAGCATAATAAACGCGAGCTTTTGCATCGATATGTGACAATGGAAAAAACGTGGCTCAGTCATTTCGCTTCGAAGTCCAAGCGACAGTCATCCGGGTGAACTGCACACGCTGAACTCGCTCCAAAGCGTGGAAAAACGCACTAGAGGGCTGACAAGGTTATGGCGTCTGTATTTTGGCATGTGCATAGAATGATTTTTATTGACTTCCTTGAAAAAGGAAGGACTATCAACAGCGACTCTTACATAGCGTTATTTGATCCTTTAAAGAACGAAATCGACAAAAGCCGTCCGCATTTGAAGAAAAAGCCAGTGAAAACGATGGCAAAAATCTATGAATTGGGCTTCCAATTGCTTCCGCAACCACCGTATTCTCCCGATATGGCTTCTAGTGACTATTTCCTGTTCTGAGTTCTCGAAAGAATGCTCGCTGGGAAGAAATTTTCGTCGATTGAAGGGCTGATCGCTGAAACTGAGGACTATTTTGAAGCAAAAGACTAAATGTATTATAAAAATGGTATTGAAAATTAGGGGGCCGCTATAATCAGTGCATCAACCTTGAAGGAAACTATGTTGGATAAAAAAACGAGTTGTGCCAAAATAGCGGGGACTTTTCAATTGACCTCTTATTATCTCGAAGACATACCGCTCTGTAGCCAAGTTGTGTACAAATCGGTTCGTGAATCTTACAGTCATGTCAGACAACTGTTTAATTTAGTCAGTTAGCTAAATGTCTTAGCTAATTGAAAGCTAATTGAATACTCGTTCATACAAACATTCAAATGTCTACTGAAGTAAAATACCAAGTGATTCTGGAGTGATAATTTATGGTGTTTCGAAGTTTGGAAATTTCTTTTAGTTTAATTTTCTTTCAATTAACAAATTAATTTAGTTAAATTAACTCAATTTAACTAACGGGTATTTTTAGACGAGTGGTTTTCAGTAAGGCAATACTTTTTTAGAAGTTGATCTTTTTGACAGCTATTACTAGATTTATGCTCAGTTTGGTCTCTCATTTCATAATGAACAAACTTACTTCGAACCAACGTTGTAAATCGTGAAATTTGCTTACGAAAATAATGGTTCGGTTCGTTGCTTTCAATATACGACATAATTGCCCAGCAGAATCGGTATTCGAGCAAGTTTGCTTCGGTTTGACACCACGTTTACTGTAGTGAATAATGCGCATCCACAGAGATGCCATATATTGCGCACCGAAGACACTTTTGCTGCTGTGGAGCAGACTATCGAAGAAGACCCGTTTGAGTCGATTCGCCATCGCGCGAATTTCAGCTGTGTTCATTCGCCTTATGGAAAATTTTGTGAAAGGAACTTGGTTTGCGGGCTTATAAATTCCTACTTTTGCAAGAATTGAAACCGTTAGTTCCTCAAAGAATCGCTGTTTGGAGATCATTGGTTCATACTTTTTTCAAAAAGTGAATGGGGAACGCTATAGAGCCGTGAATAATGACATTTTCGAGTCTGAGTTAGATTACGTTGACGACGTTTTGGTTACAACGAACGTGGGTTTTAACGCCGCTGGACTATTTCTGTGTGGTTTGCCGCTTTATTTTTGCTTGCAAACCATACGCCACTTCATGTACTAATATATATTTTAAAATCTCTGAACAATTTTTAGTAAACAATTTTCAAATAATTTTCTTAGTATGTATTTAATTTTATTAAATTATTTTAATCAATTTCGGTTCAAAATGATTATATTGATATTATATTCTTTACAATTTTGTTTAAAGTAAGTAAGTCTTTAATTTTCAATTCAATCAAATATTTTTTATAATTTTTTTCATTAAGTAAGTATTGAATTTTTATGTAAATCAATTTTTATTATTTTTTAATTGGTTTGATTTAGTAAGTATTTAATTTTATTCAATTTAATAATTTTTATATTAAATTTTTGTCATAATTTTCATTTAAGCAAATATTTAATTTAGTTCAATTTCGGTTTAGTTTATTTATTATTATTAATTTTAATTAATTTAATTATTTTTATGCTAGATTTTTTTCCGAATTTGTATTTAATTTAGTACTTAATATTATTCAATTTAGTTTGAACTTAATTATTTGTATTTCAATTTTTTTCATAATTTTTATTTAATTAAGTTTGTATTAAATTTTATTTAATTTCAATTTAATTTAAATATTTTCATATTAATGATAAATATAACAAATTAATTTTTATTAAAAAAAAGCAAATAAATTTGTTTTTAATAAGTATTTACCTTTATTAATTTCTTTTTTTGTTTTTATTTATTTGTTCTTTCATAATTTTTATTTAATTAAGTATTCAATATTATTTAATTCCCATTCAATTTAATTATTTTTTTTTTTATAATTTTACAATTAATTATTATTCTTTTTTAATTTACCTTTATTAATTTCTTTTTTTGTTTTTCATTTATTTGCTTTTTCATAATTTTTATTTAATTATGTTAGATTTTTTTCCTAATTTGCATTTAATTTAGTACTTAATTTTATTCAATTTCGATTGAACTTAATTATTTGTATTTCAACTTTTTCATAATTTTTATTTAATTAAATTTGCATTTAATTTTATTTTATTTCAATCCAAACATTTTCATATTAATGATAAACATAATTAATTTATTTTTATTAAAAAAAATCAAATAAATTTGTTTTTAGTAAGTATTTAGCTTTATTAATTTCTTTTTTTATTTAATGGTTTTTTAATTATTTGTTTTTTCATAATTTTTGTTTAATTAAGTATTTAATTTTATTCAATTCCGATTCAATTTAATTATTTTTTTTTATAATTTTACAATTAATTATTATCTTCAATTCAATTTTATTTAATTCCCATTCAATTTAATTATTTTTTTTTATAATTTACAATTAATTATTATTCTATTTTAATTTCGTTTGATTTAGTAAGCATTAATTTTATTGAATTTTGATTCAAATTAAAAATTCTGATTTTAATTTTTTGTCATAAGTTTGATTTGAATAAATATTTAATGTTGTTATATTTCGGTTTAATTTAATTTATTTTTTAATTGAATTAAATTTTCATAAAATTTTTTCATAAAATTTAATTATTTTTAATATTATAATTAATTTTTGTCATAATTTTCATTTAATTAAGTATGTATATGATTGTGCTCAATTTTGATTCAATTTAATTATTTTCAAGGTTAATTAGTTTTTTCTAATTTATTTTCAATTAAGTTAGTATTTTACTTAACTATTTCTTTATACCACTATTTTCCTAATTTTAATAATTTTTATATAACTTGATTACTTATTTTTAATTATTTTAATTTTGATTTTCCTATTTTAATAATTTTCATTTAATTAATGGAGATTTTTTTTCATTCAATTTAGAATTTAATTTTAAATTTTTTAATATTTAAAAATAAAATTTCGTTCCGTTATTATGATTATTATTCTTTTAAAAAAAACTTAATATATTTTTAATTTTTATTATTAGTTATTTCCCTTATTTTCTTCTAACCTCTTTCTTTAATGAAATTTTATAATAGTATAAATTTAAAAAAAAAACATCGAATTATTCGATTTATTTTATTATTTTTGTGTCCAATACTTGCAATTACTTCCGCATCCATAAAATTATCACTCCTTCAAACGCATAAATATCGTTTACAATAACAATTAGTTAGGGCTTACAGGGTTTACACAACAAATAGGCATGTTGCAACCAGCAGTACTTCATAAACTGGCATAATATTACATATTTCTTAATTAGAATGTTTGCATAGCAGTAGTAAAACAATTAAAAATAATTTGATGCTCGCTGCAACATGCAACATGTAGTAAAGAGGTTAGGGGGGAACTACTTTGCTAATTAATTCACATAATCTCACAGCATTTCATAGACGATAAGCGACAATTTTTTGTTTTGTTTTTGTAAAGGATTTTTACTAACTAGCACACCAGATGAGAAAATGGCAAAAGAAAAACGAAAAATATACGAATGAGCAAACAGAAAATATTGGAAAATGCTACAAAATAGAAAACAGGTGAGGAAATATAGTGTATTGTGTGGTTGTAGAGGTGTGTGTGCGATTTGTTGTAATTTGTATATAGTTTGAGATGAAGATGAGAGATTTGTTATAGTAGATACATATAGACATTTTCAAATTTTTTTTGTACTTATGTAATATTTTAGTAAAACAAGTGAAAGTGAAAAGTTTGAACTTCTATATATAAACGAATTTATGTATTGATTACGAGTAATTACATATATAACTGGTGATAACTCCTTTAAATATTGAAAAAAGTGTGAATAAGTTTGAGAATTCATAAAACACTTTCTTTATTATGATTTGCAAAAGTTAGTATAACTAATTTAGTGACTTGCTAGGGTGTAATTATATGTGGTAATTATGATTAACACTATGTAAGTAGTACTTAAACGAGTATGTAATTAGTTGAGTTTGCATAGTCGCATTAACGTAGTTTTTGTAACAAGTTTGTAGGTTAAAAGCAACAAGTATAATGAATTCTTTAGTGGTTTTGAGCACTTACCAATACCATGACGGGGCGGCTGCCTTCTTAAACGACCAAGACTTCTGTTACGTGTATTTGTGTTTACAGCCTGAGAGTGAGGGGGGAAAATTTGATTTGAAATTTGAAAAAAAAGAAAACAGTTTTCTTTGTATATTTGACATGTTCAAAACAAGTTCGGTATGTTTTTGTAATATTTTTTGTTTTTTCTTTTATTTTTTGCGTTGTGCCGTGAACTTTCGTGTGTGCTCGTTTGTGGGTGTGTGTGTGTTTGGCTGAGTTTGTGTGCGTGTGTTGCTTGCTTTTAATGCAAATTTAGTAATGGTTCAATTCGATTACGCAAATGCAAAATGCAAAACGTTGAATTAACTATTTAGTATTAAGTGCAAACTACTTATGTAATTAACTTGAAATTGCTAAGAAATCAATCATAAAGTCTTATTTATTAAAATTCCATTCATTTTTAGTGTACTTAAAGCTAGAATTCAGCATTTGACTGCTGATGGTTTGGAGTTCATCTTAAAATTGTCCGTGTTTAAATTTTTAATTGGATATTTAATGAAGTAATTATATATATTCCGTTTACTTGCTTAATGCAATCAGTTAGCAAAATATACTAATATAAACTGGGACCAAAAACAAACGAAAATTGTAAATTGTAAATGATATAATATTTCAAAAAAATTAATTTTATCAAGTTGGTAGGACTGTCCTTAATTATTATGCAAAACATGAGCGCGATCTGTCAACCAGTTTGCTTACAGCAACTGCTTAAGCCGCTACACAAGAACAAAGAATTTGTCTCAAATTCTGTATTTCTAACCAAATGTCGTGCGTGGAATCGTTGCGAATGTTGAAAAAGCCTTGTGGTGATTCAGTTTTATTAAAAACATAAGCCTACGTGTGATACATAGCCTTCAGAGACGGTCGAGCGATCGCTGAAGGCAATCATCGGAATGGAGTCCGTTTTCAATCGATCGATGAGATAAAACAAAATTCTCTGAAGGAGCCAAAAAATGTTTAGGAAAAGTGTTTCGAGGACTGAAAAATCGTTTTATTTACAATATGCGGGCGCTTTTTTCACAATGTAAAGAAGCTTTTCGTTCACATGGCAGAAACTAAACATGTCATAGGCCGGTTCGGCTCATGTTTCCTTAGAAAAATGGATACTTTCAGAGTTAGATGAAAGTTGAGAAATATCGAGCTAGTATGAGTAGCATGATATTTTTCAATGAATACAGGAACAAGTGCGTACTGAGCTCAACACTTTGATAACCAGTTTACATAAACACTATGTACTTGCCATATGGATCTGATCAAATTTGATCCGGACCAGTCCATTTAAACTATGCGCGCCAAGCCAACCAAAACGGTGCCTTTTTTGTTATCAGGGAGCTAGCAATCGATCGCAACATCTCTTATGGATCGACTTAACACATTTTAGTTAATGGTTTGGGTATGAAACCTGTCAGTGCTAAACTCGTATTAAAAAAACTGAATCTTTTGCAAGAACAATTGAAAAAAAATGCTTGACAACTCAATCGAGGAGCTTACATTCACTAAGGGGTCAGTAGGGTATTCTTCTTAAATTTTATTTTTTTTTGCAGTTTCTGTTCCCTTATACCCTTAGAATTAATGTAGAAACCCACTTTATCAACGGAAGGTTTCGAAAAAGTCCCAAAAATAATAATACCGCTCGACGTTTTTTTCAACGCTTATGCTCATCTTTGTATGCTTTTCCAGTACCTCAAACTTTAAACGCGTTTTTCCCAAAACATACTTTTTTAAACTGGCGGACATGATTCCAGTCGAACTACTCAACCGATTTGCTTAAGTTTTGTTTTTAAATGTTCACAAAACGCCTGGCTATCGTACCTATATACTTATATTATAATTTATTGATATCGTTTATTGATATCGTTATGACAAAATTTATGTAAAAAAAAAACATAGGGAAAATCACAAAAAAAAAACGTTAATATTTTTATATTTGTTAACATTTTTTCATGATTCTAGTGGGGACGATAACCATTCACTTACTTTTTAAGAATAAATTGGTTTTTGTGTTTCAAATGAACCAAACATGAGAAATCGTGTCCGCCAGTGCATAAACGCATCTCATTCACCCAGCCCAGCTCCGATAGATGTCATCAAAAATTCCAAAAAAATATGTTTATATACTCTACGATATACCTCATGATATGTGAAAAAAGTTCTATTGTAGAATAAAAAATTCTTTGAAAAAAAAATGCCAAAAAATAGGCCAGATTACCCTACTGACCTAACGCATCAATAGCGGTGACGAGATGTGGGTTTGTCCATATGACGTCGAAACTAGTCCAAACTGTGCAACAATCCAGCGAATGACGCTCGAAAACTGAGCTGAAATCGGAAAAACTAGAATTCACTGCAGGCACTGAAGGCCAACCTAGCCAAGGCTTTAAACAAATGTATGGAAAGTTGGACCAAGTTTTGGCATGCTTGTATTGACTCAAAAGAAGCCTATTTTTAAATTGAAAATAAAGAAAAAACATGTAACTTTTGGAAAAACTTCTATGAATACAGAAAAGATTTAAATTTAATAAAAATCGTTAATCTACAGTTTTTTTGAGACTTTATACGCAACATTGTGCAGGCTTTGTCCGGAAAGTAAAAGGACTGAGCCGATTTAAAAAAATTTAATGAACCAATCGTTACAATTCTTTAAAGACTTTCAAAATAGGCTACTTCTACGTCGATGCAGCGCTGCCAGCGCGATTTCCAAGTATTGAAGCCATTACGTTCTTCGGAATAGCCTTGAGAGCCGAGGTGCATGCTGCTTGGGTTCACTTTCGTCGGCCTTTTCAAGCAAGGAAACAAACAAAAAAAATCCGGGGGGCCACATCTGGGCAGTAGAGTGGCTGTGAAAGAGTTGAGATGCCGGTTTGGCTAGGTAGCTGTTAACAAGAAAGGCGGTAGCCGGGACATTGTCGTGGTGCAACTCCCAATCAGCTGCGATATCTTCGTGCCCTTCGTTAAGGTCTCTTGAGGATTTGCACCTCAATTTTGGCGTTGACGGTTTGTCCATATCAAAAAAGACAATGAGCATCGTTTTCACTTTGGACTTGGTCATTCTTCCGGTCTTCATCACCGACCTCTTATACGATGTAACACTATTGTTATGTTATTATGGTGTAATGACATGCTTGTGTTCGTTTTTTTGATGTCGTAAACATTATTTCTCTATGAAACCAATGGTCACTATACAATTTAGAATTTATCTGATTTATTGTAATTACTATATTGGTATTTATTTTATCACTATTTTTATTAGTTTTTGCATTTTGAGATACATTTCTGTAAATTAAGATAACTTCAGTATTTAATTTTTTCCTTCACTCAACTACAGTTTTGTAAAACGTTCGAAAAAAACATTCACTATTAACAAAAAACACAACTACAATTGAGAACACATACATATGTATGTAATTATATGCGCTCAAACAGGGATATAACTTAATAAACGTTTAGGTGTGGGAAAGGAAGCCAAAGCCAATTCATTCAATTCAACGAACGAAACTGAGTTTTATAGTTTTTCTATATATTTTGCGTTTTTATTAAATTTGAAAATTAGTTTTTGTTCAAAAGTAGTTTGGAACGAAAATCAGAATTGGAAAAATTAAATTTTTTTCGAAATTAGTTTACAACGAATATCAGGTTTGGGTTTGAGTGGTTCGTAGGGCATACATTACATACCTACGCAGCCGTACACGCATACATACAAACATATATGATCCATATGATATGCATGTGTGTCTGTATGTAGCTGCATAACTTTCCCAATGCACAGTTATTTGCTTTCTAATTATATGTATGCATTTGCACTACTGTGAAGTATAGAAGATAGATTTATTTATGTATTCTGGTAATCAATAAGCATATCCATGAACAACAACAACAAACAAACAACAATACGTACTAAATAATAGTGAGCTAGTAGGCGGTACATTGTGGTTCATATTGCTGAGAGTTCGGGGCGTGTGAGCGGTTGGGTTGGCTGACTAATCCAATTGACCGATTGGTAATCGCCACAATGCGTTCGTGTTGGTAAATACATATTTATTTATGTGTGTGTTTCAGTTATTGTTTTGAGTATCATATTTTTCTGCATAAAAATGTTTTTTTTTTGTGGTTTTTTGCTTTTGCTATTTTGATTGGCTATTGTTTAGTTTGCTTTGAGTATATATATCTGTTTTGATTAGCTTTGCATAAACTGAATTGCATTCCGCTAGTTTTATTAAAGAAATTTTATTTTTGATTTATTTATGAAAATAAATGTGACAATGGCATTCGTTCGTTAGTGAGCAAAAAAAATTCTTTTAAAAGTGTTGTGGCAATGCAAAAAAATAATATATATACATATATAATTTTACATATTCTGTGTGAGTTTAAAATGTATGAAGATGAGTGCGATGTTCGTATGCGGCAGCAAAGTTTATGCATTTTTGGTATGATGCAATATATTTTTTTTGGTTTGTTACGCAATAATAATAAGTTTGATTTGGCAAAGCAGAAATGTTTAAACGAGAGTATGAATGAAACTGACTAATATGCGGAAAAATTTGTAACGAAAGTTGCTTATATGTACATATTCCTTTAATTTTTTTGTTCTTTTATTTTGTTTTTGTTTTCTGAGAAAAAATCTTTTTAAACTTGCTGCATACACTATACATACTAAATAATATTCGATATTATGCTATTTTAACTTATAAATTATAATAAAATTTTACCCTTCGCGTTGTAAGTTAGTAAAAAATTGTTAATAGCTATTAAAAAATAATTTTTATAAAAAATTTCATTAAAAAATATAATTCAAATTAAAAAGGAGAACTATAATAATCATATTTTTTCTAATATTACTAAAAAGTGAAAATATTCGTGTTTTATATTAACGAAAGATTTATTAATTTCATTTTTTTTAATATTACCAAAGAGCAAAAAAAATTATTGAAAAATCAAAATTAAATTGAATTCTCCTTTTATTCAATAAATACACACATTTTTGTGTCTAAGCCAATTAAAATTGTCAGAATTTAGAAAATTTGAAAAACTATTTTTTTTATTAGAAAATGTTCTTTTGTTTTTTTTTTTTGGTTTTGCTGCAGTTGAGCATTCATTAATGTTTTTTAATTGGAATATTTTAATAATTTTTAATCAACAAAATTTTAAAATGAATAACAATCTAACGTTTTAATTTGCTGAAATTTTAATTATATTTTTTTATATTGTATTTTAAGGGTTAATTTCGATTTCTTCACTCGCTGGTTTTTGTATATAAAATTTTTAAATAATCTCTATGTTTATTAATTTTAATATTAATTAATATTGGAAATTTTAAAAATTTATTTTAATAATTAAATTTGAAATTCAAATTTTATGTTAAAATTTTAAATTTAAAGAAATAAAAAAACTTAAATTTTTTTTAGAAATTGAGGAATGAGTTTTTTATGGGTTCTGATTTGGCTTTAGAGTGCTCTTGGAATTTCATTATAAATGCGACTAAATATATTTTTCTCAAACTTTTTTAATATAATTAAAAGTTTAAAAACTTGAATTAAAATTGAAAATTTTTTTGGAAAATTTTTTTTAATCAAAATATATTCCAATTTCTTAGAAACTTTTTGTGGATCACTCTTGTGCAATAGTTGGTTTCACTTTAAATGCGATTAACTTTTCTTGCAGCTCCGACAATTTTTAATATAATTTTCTAATATTTTAAATAAAAATAATATTTACTTTAGAAATTTATTCTTAGTGCCTTTGTGCTATTTCAGTAAATGTTACTAACTTTTTCAACTGGGAAACTTGTTTATATAATATATATTTTTTAATATTTTATTTTTTTTTTATGTTTTTTTGAAATTTTCTCATATTTTAGTGTTATTTCAACAGTTGACTTCATTATAAACGTAGCCAATTTTTTTTTGAACTCCAAAATTTTTTTTGTAATTTGATTAATTTTTAAAATAATGAGTTTCTTAAAATTTTTTATTTAAAATTTTTTATTTAAAATTTTTTAGATATTCTTATTTATGATATTATTGTTTAAAATTTTTTTACTGTACCTTAGCTATTTCAACAGTTGAGTTTACTATAAATATAACTAATTTTTTCTTTTCAACACCGAAAATAATTTATTTTCTACATATTTTTTAAATTTTTTAGCTAAAATGTTTTTTTTTCCAATTTTTTGTAAGTTTTGTTTTCATAAAAAGATTTAGAATTTATTTATAACTTTTTAATAAATTAATAGTAACGGAATAAGCTTTTTAAAACCGAAAATAATTAACAAAATTTAAAATTTTTTCAAATTAATATAATTATTTCTTTAATCGTTTTTAATTCATAAATTTTTTAAACTTTATTTTATTAAAATTTACTTTTTTAATTTTTCAAAATTTATTTTCACTTTTATTTTATATATTTTAAATATTATAGTTAAATAATTCTGTTTAATTTTAAATATTATAGTTAAATAATTCTGCTAAAATTTGTTAAGATATGCATTTATATTTATTGGAATTTTGTTTGATAAAACTTTGTCAATTTTTTTTAAATTTTAATTTAATTGTACTGAATTTTGTTTTTAATTAATTTCTAAAATATTTAAATTTATTTTTTATAATAAGTTTTTTTATTTATTTTTGTATAACGCTTTTTTAACATTTATTAAAAATATTTTAAATTTATTTACTGAAATTTTTTTAATTTAAAAATTTTAATTTTTTTAAATGTGTTCGTTGAAGTTTTTTATAAATGTTTTTGCGTAAAAAAAATAACTCTTTTTTCAACATTTATTAAAAATATTTACAATTTATTTACTGAAATTTTTTAAATGTGTTCGTTTTATACATTTTTTTTGCGTAAAAAAAATTATTTTTAAATATTCCAACTTTATTTTTAGTATAAAAA
Organism: Bactrocera tryoni; assembly: GCF_016617805.1. NCBI lineage: Eukaryota > Metazoa > Arthropoda > Insecta > Diptera > Tephritidae > Bactrocera > Bactrocera tryoni. The sequence continues at coordinate 68,939,561 of NC_052500.1, forward strand.
TTGAATTCATTTGAATTTTGTGTTTTAATTATTTTTTTATTTAGTTTTTTTAATGCCTCAATTAGCATGTGGCTTTCATAAGGTTTTAACTTTTTATAGTCTTTATACTAAACATTAATTTATAAGATTTTTTTCTAAGGTTTGTGTTAAAATATTTAAAGTTTTTAATATTATTATTTTTTATTATAATCTATGATATTGTAAATATACATTTTTTCTTAATTTTGTTTTATTTTAAATTTGAGTTTTTAATTATTTTTTTATTTTTTAATTTTTTTTATTTTATTTTTCTATTTGCTCTATTTTTTAATAATAATTTTTTTGTAGAATCATTTTTTATTACAATAAGTTATATTTTCAAAATTAGATTTAATGAAATTCTTACTTAATTTCTTCAGTTTTATTTTTTAATTATTTTTAATTGTTTTTTACAAGTAGTATTTATTTAGTTTTTACTCAAAAATATTATGTTCTTATCGTAGTAGTTATGCTATTCTATGAAGAAACATATTTTAATATCCTAATAGTTGCCATACATATATTTATACTTGCATATTAATGAAACTAAAATATTTAATAACGGTAAAAGAGATGGGACAAAGCAAATTTTTCAATATTATAAAAAAGAAAACAAATCAACTTACAGTTCAACTTACAAAGAGAAGGGTAAAATTTGCATTCCAATATCTATCAATTTCTATATCTTTATTCCTTGCATACATTCTAGTTTAATGCAAATTAAACTAAAATGCTTTCCTTTCCTTGCCTTGGCCCTAAAATTGCATTTGTCGTTTGAACACACCTTAAGAGTAGCAAAGTGGTGCTTAAATAAAAGTATTTACCATATTTTGGGTAATTAGTCCCTGACTGGTATCAGCCGCCCCATTCCCGTCTCAAAGGTAAACCTAATGGAGAAAAGGGAAGAAGAGAGAAAAGATAGATAGAATTTTGTTTTGTTTTTGTAATGATGTTTTTGTACGGTGTTAATTTTTCGTGTTTTTTTGTCAAAAAGTAAAAATTATTGTTTCGCCAAAAAATGCATAGTTATGATTAGAAGAAAGAGATAATAGAGAAAAGTATAGAGCATTATATGTAGAAGAAGAGTGGCAAGAGCGTGAGAGAATTAACTCAAAACTGCAACAAATTTGAATTACAATTTAACTACAAAGTCGAATAATAAATTTTCATTTTCAACGTACAGCAGATAGATATGGCAGCCCAATGGTGAAACTTAAGCCGAAAGTCACATGATTGGTGTATTTTATCGCAACCAGTTGAATATACATAGTTAAATATTGTGATTATTATTATTAAAAAAAAACAACATATGGATGTTTATGAGGTAAATGGTATGAGGAGCTATGTAGACTGTACAGTAGATTATGAATACATATGTACTTGTATATAATATGGCCACCCCCTTGCAATGAAGGTAATGAGAATTATATGTATTTGACGAGTAAATATATAATTACTTAAAATTACTAAAACCTTAAAAATTATTATATATGTACATTTTAATATATGGCTATAATTATTAGTTATTTATAAAACTTTTGGTCAAATAACATACATATTTTGGTATGGATCTATGTTCTGATGTATTTATGTATATTGTCATTTTCTGGTACTTTATGTATTGTTATATAATTATGTACATAACTAAGCGATGTTTTGTTTATTGATAATATATCTAAAACTACTCAATTTTTTCATGAATTAGTAGAAGACAATGTTTTCGAAACTTAAAATATTAAGGTTGTGCTTCTGAAGAATATTATAAAAGTAGTTGAAAGTTGATCCTTAACCCTTATGACCCCAAAATATACATTTTTGTTTACGACATTACTACCGTGTACTTTAGGGCAAAAACTATGTTATTTTTGAGTTTCAAGTAAAAGTAATCTCTCTTTCAAAAACAAAAAACGTGTCTTCGGAAATGGATTTTAAGCAATTTCTGCATTTTTTGAATTTGGCTACTAAAATCGAAATATTTGCCTTCCACACAATTTAAAAAAAAACAGTGGAGTTGTCACATATAAACTATATCTACTAGGGAGACTGTTTTGAGATCAAGTGACCATTAGATAAGAGTATAATGCTTTATATATTTATGTATTTTTCAACTTTCGTGGGTATTTAAAAAAAAATCCCATTTATCTTGTATCACTGTGATTAAAACGTAAGCTGAAGTTATCATTTAAAACTGACGGGCATCAGGACGGCAGATAATTTTTTTATATGTGATGGCCATGAGTTCAGAGCGGGCCGAATACGCGTTAAAGACGTACCATTAATCTTTACCGAATAGCTCCACGTTCAAAAAATCAAAGACCATGTGACCCATACAATTTTGAAGAATGTTTCTCCAAAGAGTCAAATCTCATTTGATACTTGGATTTACGCTTCACCCTGAAACCACCGACGAATCCAGCGAATATCGAGCAAAAGAAAAAGTCGTTCAAAAAGCAATGTCGTGGTGACAGGTTTCTTTGAATATATAGTGGTGTAGTGCACTAGGAATTTCTTCTGGTAGACCAAACTGACAACAAAGAATATTATTTGCGCGTTATGCGTTGTTCGTATCAAGTTATTCCGCTGAAAGGGTCGCATATATGAGCGAACAACTCTTGATGTATTCATCACGATAGTAGTTCTTCGCGAATTTGGAAAAACGTCGACTCATATCGTCTCGTAACCATCGTATTGGCCTGATTTGGTTTCGTGTGAATTTCTGGTTATTCAGCGAACCACAAAGGCTAAGGCGGGGACGGCATTTTGTCATGATTTAGAAAGTAAAAACCGAATCGGAGAAGGTTTTGAAGACTATACCGGACTTTTTGATCACTAATAAAATTGATTGATATATAGATTTTCGTCTATAAAAAATAATACAATTTTCGTCTTTCAAAAATAATCCAATTTTCACTTTTAAAATATAATGAATATCTAGAAATAGTGTCCTTGGATGATATTGAGTTGATACTTGAGAACAATGTATTTATTTTACAAAGCGTTTTAAAAGCAGTGGACTTTCGTTTCTCATGCGGTACAGGTAGCTTTACTCAGAAATTCTAAACTTCGATTTGAAACTTTGGAAATGTTTTTGACTCTTCTTTTGAGATATGTAAAAATAAGGTTTTAAATTTACTAACTTATAAGCTTCGCATCGGATCTATAAAACCCCAAGTTAAAACGCCTCATTCAAAAAATAATTTTATTGAACACAGTAAATACCGACGAATTTCTTCATCATTTGCTACTTTATAGTTACTAAGCAAATTTTCGATTACCAATATTTTTTTGATATATAGACGCTTTAATCGTATCAAGTTGTCATGTGTTTTTGCTCGGTATTGTTTGTCATTTTATCATGGAGAGTTGATTCGGCGACGTTCGCAGCTACTTGGACTGACGTATGGATGACTTGGACAATTTTACTTCGAGGTCTTTATTATAAAACGTACAAAATAAAGCTTGTGCAAGAACTGAAGCCGCTTGACCCTCCTAAGCAACATCGCTTCGCTCTATGAGCCCTTGAAAAGTTCCAAGAAGATCCGACGTTTTCAAACGAAATTTTGTTCAGCGATGAGGCCCATTTCTGGTTTAATGGATATGTAAACAAGCAAAATTGCCGCTTTTGAGACGAAGAGCAACCTGAAGAGATTCAAGAGCTGTCATTTCATCCAGAAAAAATGGTTTGGTGTGGTTTGTGGGTCAGTGGAATCAGCGGTCCAAATTTCTTCAAGAATGATGCCGTTGAGAACGTAATCGTAAATGGTGGCCGTTATTGCACCATGTTGACCTACTATTTGATGCCTAAAATTGAAGCTCGTGATCTCGGCGATATTTGGTTTCAACAAGAGGGTGCTGCTTCAAGCTCAACGCAGCAATCAATTTATTTATTGAGATAACACTTCGTTGTGCATATACTTGTAATTTAACTTTATGGGAACATGTAAAATCTAAAGTCTATGCGGACAATTCCGCTTCAATACAGGCTTTGAAGCTAACCATCACACGTGTCATCGCCAGTTACCGGTCTAAATGTTCGAACAAGTCATCGAAAATGGGAGTTTACGAATGGACCATCTGAGACATAGTCGCGGTCAACATTTAAAAGAGGTAATCTTCAGAAAATAAATAACAAAGAATGTTCTTCGAAATGATATGAAATATTCCCCATTAAATTTTAAGCTTCTGTGTTTGTTTCTTTAAAAAAGTAGAGAACTTTGATATACATATACATATATACAAAACTCCATCTAACTATAAGTAAACTGCTTATCCTTTTTCTTTAATTATATATGAAACGTGACTCAAATCCGATTTAAATATTTTTCTGTTATTATTTTCTATTAAGTAACTTATTTACATACCGATTTTTACGCTGCGTATATTTTCAGATTATTTGTAGAGCGAATGTGTATCGGTGTATTATATAAATATATATGTTGTTCTTGCAAAAATATTTGCAATGTAATAACTGCATAAATCCCATATTCGAAATCACTCAATTTTTGCAATTTATTTGCGTTGCAGCATGACTTATGCTCTAACTAATACAATTAACAGAAAAAGTCTACAAATTGTCAGTGTTGAAGCGTGCAGTTAAGATTAGGTTTTAAGCAAATAAAGAGTCATAGCACTATATATACATATACATATGTGTATACATACGTACAATATATTTACATAAATACATGAAACATTGAAAGCCGATGCTATTTACTTATTGTGATTGCATTAGTTGCTAACATTGTTAAGTTATATAATATAGACAAACAAAGCAGCATTCATACGCATATCTAAATTAATACATAGGTACATATAACTATTTACATACATATATACATACATACATTAGTAGACTACTTAGGAAAGTATACGTAGTATTTTTTTTTGTTTTTAGTACAGTTTTTTAAAGGTTTCGCTAAACATTTGAAAAATACACCAATCATTGACGACTGAGAAAGTGAGCAAGCGTACGTACAAGTTCACCTACTAAACATTCAAATCAATTCCAAAATAAATTAAAATTAAATAAAATTTTTTTCGCTTGTTGTTATACCAAAAAAGTTACCGTGAAACATCAATAGTTAAGTTACATGAATGGCATCATTGCATTGGTAAGCACGTATGCACAACCTACCTTCTTAACGCTGCGAGTTGTCGAAAAGCCATCGCCACGACGGTAATTATCACCCTGAGTAGTGAAAAGGAGAATAATTAATTAATTAACGGTATTTATTTGGGTGTGTTAGATAAATTTTAGGCTTAGATTAGTGACTGAGAGAAATTTTAATATTAAGGTGTACCTTAAATTATTTGAGAAATAATTTTTAATACTTTGTTTTGGGTATACAAGTACTGCTCAATCTAAATTTAGAAGAATTTTTAAACTAGGGTGGACCTAAATTAAAAAAAAAATTATATTTTGTTCTGGGTATACAATACTGCTCAATCTAAATTTGGAATAATTTTCATAGTCGGTTGACCTAAAATTATATTAAAAATTGTTTTGAGTATATTATACTCTCTTTGGGTATATGTACTATACTAGGGTGGACAAAATAAATACTTTGCTTTTACTTTGCTTTTAATGCTTAATATTGAAGTAGTTCAACTTTTGTTGTATGCATGGTATGCTGATTTATGGGTAGTTTTAAACTATGGTGGCCCTTAAAAGAGCTCACGAATAATATTTAATAATTTGTTGTGTTTTGTGTATAAACTGCTCAATCGTAAATCAGTTAAACTTTAGGATTAGATTAATTTGTCTTAAAAAAACTTGTATACTAGGGTGGACCATAAATTATATCAAAAATAAATTTCAATATTTTATTTTGGGTATATTATACTGCTGAATTTAGATTTAATTTATTTTAATTTTAGATCTATAAGGAGATTTATATTAGGGTGGTCCAAAAAAATTACGAATAATTATTTTGAGACTAATCTGCTAATATTGAAGTAGTTAAATTTTTGTCGCATGTATGGTTAGTTGATTAATGGTTATTTTTAAACTAGGGTGGACCTTAGAAGAACTAACGAATAATATTTAGTAACATTTTTTGTGTCTGAACTGATCATTCCTCGGCTATAATCGCTTAAGCGGTTTCTACGCCAATTAAGAAGAAGAAGAACTGATCATTCTTAAATTATTTAAATTTTAGGATTACTTAAGTTGATTTACGATTATATTTATACTAGGGTGAACCTTCAAAAAGCTAACATATAATTTTTAATGCTTTAATCTTCTTAACCTAATATAGAAATATTAATAGTTAATATAGTAAAATTTTAAAATTTTAGGCTTTGACATGTTGATTTATGATTATGTTCATACTAGGGTGAACCTTAAAAATCTAACGAATATTTTATAATACTTTTTTTGGGGTTTAATCTTTTCAATCTTGTATAAATTAAATTTTAATATTTATGTGTATATTTATACTAAGGTGAGCCTTAAAAAAACTAACGCATAATTTTTGATAAATTTCTCTGGAGTTTAATCATTTTAATCCTCTATAATTTTGATTTTAGGCTTTGATACGTTGATTTGTGATTACATTTATAGTAGGGTGAACCTTAAAAATCTAAGAATAATTTCTAATACATATTTTTTTTTGTTTACACTGCTCAATCTAAGCTCGTAAAATATTAAGCTTAGAAAGTTGGTTTAAATGTATATGTGTACTAGGGTCCATTTAAAAACTTTAACGAATGATTTGTTTGGAGTTTAAGCTGCTCAATCTAAATTAGCTTACTTGTATACTTAAGTAAGTTGTTTAGTAAAGTTTTAGACTAGGTTTATAAGTATTTTTATACTAGGGTGGAGCTTTGAAGTATAAAAAAAAATTTTGCAGACTAAGTTTCCAAATCTTAGTTCATTTTTAAGTTTATATCGGTTAATTTACAAATATGAATACACTAAGGTGGATCTAAAAAGTTAATTAAAACTATCTAACTAATAATCTTCTTAAGTCTCGTCGGCTTATACTCTATTGGCTTAGTTCGGATATTATAAGGGTTAGTTTACGAGTATATGTGTACCAGGGTGGGTTTAAAAAAATTCAAGAAGTACTTTTTTAGTCCAAAATTTCTGTAAGTCCATGACTTGAAGTTTAAATTTATTTGTAAATTATTTGTAATCACGTTTTCAGCCACCTTTATGACGGTATAGTGAATCCTAGTTAGACCTTGGCGTTTTTTTAAGTAAAATTCACACAATGTTTTCTTTTATCGTATACAATTTTATGCCTTCCACTGTACTTTTTAAATTTTTTCTATTTCATTAAAATAAATTTTATTCAAATAAAAAATCTGTTTAAGAACAAGTCCATTTCACTAGCCTCATACTTACCATCACCTGATGCGATCGCAGTGTGCCGAAATTGTCGCGACCGCGATATGTCTGTTGTGTATTATAGCCATCGGGCTGGAATTGGAAGAGCGTTTCGGAGTTGGGTCCATGATGATGCATGGGCTTGCGTAGCGTACTCTTTGGTGAATGTTGCATTTTATTTTGTGGTGGTGGCTGTGGCAAGAGCACCGGTTCGGCGTACGTCACCTCCTCCACTTGAGGTAGAAGCTTGGGCTCGGCTTGTATGCTAAGCGAACAAAGAGTTGAAGGCGTAAATAATAGTTTGTGGCAAATTTAGGTTTGTGGGAAAGAAGCAAGAAAGCAAGAGGAGGTTTTCGCTTGTAAAATATTTTAATATCTTATATTAATATAAATATCTATATGTATGTACTATATATACACTACATATTAATAACACTTACCGATTGACATTTTGACGCTGCTCAAAGTACTCATATTCCGTATCCGGATATGGTAAATTGTCATCCTCATCCTTGTGACAGCGTCGGCCACAGAAGTAGCCTGTAAAGAAGCCCACTAGTAGGGAGAAAATTGAACCTGCTAAGACGGCCATAACGAGCGTTTCGACGGTATACTGCGCATTGATAATATCTGCTGAAATTTGTGGACCTTTTTTAGTAGTTAAATATGGCGAAATGCATTGCGTGGAAATAAAGTTTTTTATAGGCATATTTTTACAAATATTTGAAAATTGTATATATTTTTTTAATTTTATTTAATTTGTTATTAATTTTAAATGTTTTTTTTTTTAATATTTGTAAATTTTTTATATTTTCAAAATTTTTTAAACAATTTTTTTAAATTTCGAAATATTTTAGAGTTTTGTTTTTTTATTTTGAAAAAAATATTTAATAGTTTTTTTTATTAATGTTTTACGTTTTGAGAAATATTTTGATGTTTTTGCATTTCCAAAATTTTTACGTATTGTTTTAATTTTGAAAATAATTTTTTTTCAAAATATATGTTTATTTTTTATTGAAATTTGGATTTAGAATTTTTTGTTTTAAAGAAATATTTGAAATTTTTATATTTTATTAATTTATTAACGGTTTTTTATTTCAACCATTTATTTTATTTTAGATTTTTGTTTGATAATTTGAAATTTTTTTTTAATTTTGATTTCATATTTTGAAAAAATATTTTTGATAAAATTTATTTTTTAATGTTTTTATGTATTGAAAAAATATTTAAATTTTTTTGTAATTTCAAAAAGTTTCCGTTATTTTTAATTTCGAAATTTTTTTTCCATAAAATATTTTAATTGGGTTTTTTTATAGAAATTTGTTTTTTTTTTAATTTTTTTTATTTAAAATTTTTTTAATCATTTTTGGTTTCGTCGCATTTGCGGTTAACCATGAATAATGCATTTTCATTGTGTTTAAACGTTTCAGCAACGCATGTATTGTTGTTGTTGTTTATTTATGTTGTGTTGGGCGCACAAAAACCAAAAGAATACCAATACACCAACACCAACACCAAAGAGCAACAGTGTATGTATGTAACAGCAACAGCAACAGCAACCAACAACAACGTTAAGTTTATTTAGGTTACGCACGACATCATAAATATGTAACATTGAGGTGGATTATGATAAACGCCAATATATAATATATTTATTTATTTATTTGTTTGGTTTTGGTTGATAATCATTAAGAAAAAAGAAAAGAAAAAAGGAAGAGAATAAAGTTGAACGTTAATATTTTGCATTGCAAACGGGTATAAAGTGTGCGTGTGTAAGTGCAGTTGGTAGTATTAAAAAAAGATTTAATGGTTGGGAGGGTACATATGTAAAGGTGGAAACGCTAATGCTTAACTACAAAAAAAAATTAAAATAAATTATAAAAAAAATTTATACAAGTGGAGAAAATGTAAATTAATTTAGTTTAATAAGGGTATTTAGATGTATTTGTGTAATTTTCTAGCAAAAAAAATATTTTTCGAAAAAGTTTTGAATTTTTTTTTGTTTAGTTTTAATAAAATTTTACAAAACATGCAGTACATACATACATATGTATGCATACAAAGATATTGCTTAAACAAAAAAATATAAAAATAGAAAAGAATACATTCAAACAAAGAGATGGATAATGTATTAAAAAAAACTTACTGTCAGGCTTTCTATTAAAAAAAAATCCTTATATTGTAGAGGTAAGTACTAAGCAAATTTTTGTGCAGAAACCCATTGAAAAAATAAATGCTAAACTTGCTAAAAAATGCATATGAGTGAAATATAGTTGCTTACTGTATACATAAACATATTTAAATATTTTTAATTGACAAAAAACTCGCAGAAAGAACTAATTTAATGAATAATGCAAGATTTTTTATTTTTTTCGCCCATAACCGCATTAATATTTTCTGAAAACACAATAAACACAAAACAGTCAATTGCGTTAAGCCATTAGCTTTAAATTGGTACCAATACCATAAAAATCGGTGCAGTTTTGGCGAATTTATACTAACTTTTCGCACGTCATCTCAATCTGAGTGCGGAAATTTTTCTGAGTCAATTCATGTAGCATGCTTTCAGGTGCCACTAAAAGAAATGTTATACAGCAAGGCTGTTGCTGAGGACAGGCAAATGAAAATACACCATAACTTCCTAAAATATGGACCGATCTGAATGATTTTGGTTGCCTTTGAAAGGGCAAAAGTTAGAGTATCGGAAAGTAAACCGAAGAATATTAGCATCATAAAAGGGGTGTGTGTGGCTTTTACAAAAGCAGAGTCAAAATAAAAATATCTTTATTTCTCTAAATTTCATTTGAATGTTTGTTACAGCAGGCTTGATACTAAAGTTTTAAGCATAAATGTGCGCTACCACAGGACTTTAGTTATCTACTTCATGTCAATATTTGTTCAAGTTAATGCTGCACTTTAATTGTTCATGTGAGCCTGATAACACTTTGCGTTGAAAACATTCAATATACCTACAAGTCAACGTAAGTGTTAGAACCCAGAAATAAGCCTTAAGCGATTACCTTTGAACTGATATCAATATTATGAAAATCGGTTAAATTGGAATGAAGTTATACCGAAGGTTTTGGTTGACATCACTAATTTGAGTCGAGCACGTTTTCTCGGTCATTGCACCTAGCAGCTTTCAGGAATAACTCATAACAGCAGAAGAGATTGACAGAGGGAAGATAGTCTCATCCAAGCAGATGAAAGCCATAACTGATGAAATATCAATTGGCCTTCTGACAAGGAACAATATTACTGAACAAGTAAACTTCACTAGGAAATGTAAAGTTACCGCCAGCAGTAAGACAGAATGGAATGATTCCACACTGGACCAACACCTAAGAGGAAGCACCATCAAGTGGTACACCGACGGCTCGAAACGTCAGAGAGTAGTTGATGCAGGAGTCGCAGGACCATGGAACAAACTCTCAATTACCCTGGGAAGTTTTCCAAGGATTATAAGGGAAAGTCTATGTTATATATAGAGGTAAGCCTCCAACGCAACTATCGTTACGAAGGTATTGCCATACTCTGCGATAATCTAGCGGCACTAAAAGCGATCTCCGCTTTAGTAGTTAAACCACTTTTAGCCCTGCAGTTTTTGCCAAAAATATGGGAAAGTAATGCTGAACAGCATATCTGATCGTAACCAAGTGTACCTTATTTGGGTGTCTGGTCACAAGGATGTAGCCGGAAATGAACTGGGTGAATGTTTGCCCATTCTACAGCTTCAAAAAGAATGGTAGAATCGGAACCGTGCATTACTGTTGATCCCCATACCCTAAAGGAGCTGCTCCGTAATGAAGAAAGAGCAGGCAGGGAGATCATTGCCAACAACTTCAAGGCATACACCATGCCAGGCGGCTTATGTGTGGTTACAACTTCTGCAAACTCAGGAAGCACTTAAACAACATGGGCTTGACCTCTTGTGCAAACTGCCGGTTCTGCGACATGGAGCCGGTATATCCAGAGCACCTGTTAATAGACTACACCGCAGTCTGCAGACGAAGGATTAAGGACCTCACATCCATGTTTCACTAGCACCTAGCACCTAGCACCTAGCAACTTATTGGACTTTTTCAATGTGCTCGAGCTAAGTGATTTGTTATATTTTTCAAGTCTTCAGTGTAATGAATTTTATACTTGATATCTTTCTACCTAAAATTGCTTTTACCAAAATACCAATAATTAGGTCTATTATTATAGTGCAATTTCCAGAGACTAACTTGATTATTGTTCCTTTGTTCCATTATTTAATATACAGACAATCTAGCATGCGTTGAAAAGCTACTGTTCTTATCCGTCTTCTTCAGCATATCTCATTAATTTGAAGCACAAGCAATATTATTTTTTTTTTCATTCAAATATATCGAATTTGTGCCTGAAAAACTGCTTTTGTGGGAAGTTCTTCTTCATTAATTTAGTATGAAGAAAATTTAAGTCGAAATTTATCGTCTTTTAGTGAAACTTTATAGTGATTTTGGATTGGAAGAGGAAGAACATTTTGGACGGCCAAAAATGTTATGTGTAACTTGGCCAAAAGACAAATCAACGGGAAAGAAAAATAAGTATGCATGAGGTCAAAAAAATCACTGTATTTGATGGGATCAAAAGATTATTTGATGGGCTCAAAGGATTGTGCTGTGTCATGAGTTTCCGAAATATGGTAAACCCATTACTGGTTAATGCTACCGACGATGTCTCGTAATACTTGGAGCAAACGATTTCTGAAAAGTAACGGCATTGACGAATAAACACCAGGCCATCATGACCCGCGTGCGTCATTTGTGAGGGAGTTTAAAAACCATTTGGAGAGTAGTGCTTGGAAAGCTGTTGTGGTCTATAAGAATGCCATACTAGAACAATTGCTTGATACATTAATTTTTGCCAAAAAGATGGGAAAGTGATATAACTTCTAATAGGTTTTATTCTGATTAAGAATATTGTCTATTTTTTGAGAAGGGCAATATATATATAAGTATGTAGTTATCGACCTAATATGTACATAGGTATACCTACATGTATGAGATGCTATATGAAACTTAACATAACCGTAATTAAGGCCATAAAATCAGCTTAAGAAAAGAAAATTAATCAAATAAAAGCGCATAGAAATTAGAAAACCACAAAACAATAACAAAAATAGCTTTATTCTAACATACATAGAGATATGTGTATTCTCACATATTCATACATATATCTAGAGCACATCAATCTACATAACTATAACAATATAGTGGCAGTAATTTTGATTGAGCACATGAACTGAAACCAATCAATGCAACTGCAAATGTCTAAAATGGCAAATAAATATCAACAATAAAAATATGATAAACTATAACAAAAAGCTTAGAAGCAACGAAGCGCAGCGCATATGAAAAAGCCAAGCACACACATGCACACGCAAATAAAAGGAAGTGGCTTAGTCATATTTTTACAACAAAATACAAAAACATCTTTATATATGCACTAACAAAGGCAAATATGCACGTATAAGTTACAGCCAAGCAGACAAGCTGTCAAGTCGTGCATGCCGGCATTTTAAGAACAATAGCTATGAATACCAACACACACACACACTTATACATGTATTTATAAACAACCTCGGCTTAGTGTAATAAAATACGTAAATCAAAGGAATACATCATAAGACGCCAACAACAACAAATATATTGGTGTTAGTCAAGCATGTGTTAGTACAATTATACATATATATCCATTTATATGGGCGCGTCTGTGTGTGTACCGGTTATGCAGGTAAAAGTGTGTAAGCGCATAACAAACGTTAAAAATTACACACTCTCAAGCAGTGTGCAAGGAGTAAACGAGTTTTAGTATCACTACCATAGCAATAAAAAGCAACAACAACATGCTTTAATATAAAATGCTATCAAAGAAAATGCGAAAGTGCCATAAATCCGGACAAGCTGTGTCACTGTCATCATTAACCGCACAGACGAGCGGTTGGTTGGTGGTGCAATATAAAGGTGGTCCAAATTGTTTTTTATAAAAGCTTTTATTAAAATTTTGCAAAATAAAAAAAGTAGTGGGATATAAAAAATAAATTTTATTTAATTATAATTTTAATTAAAAATTAATTTAAAATTTAGGTAAAATTAATTAATCATTAAAATAATTAATTTTGTAAAAGTTTTGTAAATTTAATTAATTAATTATTAAATTGAAAAAAATTGTGAGATATGAAAATTAATTTTAATTAATTATTTTAAATATTACTATATTTTTACAAATTAATTTAAAATTTACGAAAATTTAATTATTAAAATTAATTTATTATTTTAATTTAATAATTATAATTACTTAATTAATTAAATTGAAAAAAAAAATAATTTTAAAGTTTTAAATAAATTTGTAAAATTAATTAATTAAAATTAATTTAATTAATAAAGTAGAGTGATAAAAAATTAATTGTAATTAATTGTTTCAAAAATTACTATTTTTATAAATTAATAGAGAGCTCAACATCTCTCGCGAATTCATTCGAACGATTTTGGTGGATATTTTGAAACGCGTTATTGCTCGACTCGTCCCGATAAAGCTGAGTTTTTTCAAAAAGTGTACCGTTAACAAGTCTGTTTAGATTCATGGAGAGCAATATAACTGCCGATGAGACATGGGCTTATGAGTCTGACATGCAAAAAAAGTCAACAATCATCGGAATGGAGGGAAAAAAAACGAACCGAAACCAAAATAACCATGCCAAAGCCGCTCAAAAATCAAGGTGATGCCAATAGTTTTTTTTTCGGAAATCGTGGTTTGGTGCATCATGAATTTGTTCCGGAGGGAGATATGGCCAATAAGGAGTTCTATTTCGCCGTATTGGGGTGTTTACGTGAAAACATCCGTCGAAAACAGCCGAAATTGTGGAAGAACAGTTTATGGATTTTACATGATGATCGCTACGAGCCACGATAGTGACCGAATATAAAGCCGAAAACGCAATACATATAAACGATCAATCGATGTATTCACCAGATTGTGATTTTTTCTTGTTCCCCAAACTGAAATTGCTGCTCCATGGAATCTGTTTTTAGTCGATCGAAGAGATGACACAAAGTTCGCTGAAGGAACTGAAGGCCATCCCAAAAAGTACGTATGAAAAGTGTTTTGAGGACCGGTCGGTTTATTTTAAATTTATTTACAATTTCCTGGAACTTTTTTGTCACAATGTGTAAGAACTTCTGAAGAGCACTTCTAGCAGTTTAATTCTTTGTTAAAGTTATTAAAACGCAATGGCTGTCTTTTTGATAGATTTTTTTGGCAACTCGTTCTTTGGATGTCAACAAACTTTAACAATTTTTTAATAAAAAAAATTTCGACAAACTTCAAACATGCCTGACTGGTTTTGCCTTCTGTTCAACTTAACTAACAGCATAAAAATATTTAAAAAAAATTAAATAACAGCAAATATTTGGACCACCCTAAGCGCACACAAATAAATAATCCCACGTCAAGTTTAAAAAAGCGTTTACTAATACATATCAAGTTATCTACATTGAACACAATTACACATACAATTTTTTACATATGTACAAAAAAGGATTGGGCTTGGGTTCGGGGCCAGTTTTTTTATTATTATTACTATACATTGCACACTAAATTTGAACAAAAATAAAGGAAAGCGTTTGCTTTCATCTTACCTTCGAAATTCTTATCACCCATAATATTGATGATCTCCTGATCCTTGCCTTGGCGTCGTGAATCCAACAAATCCATATCGTCACGATAGCCTTTCTGTTCGCCGACATTCGCATCTTTGGAATTGATTTTACCTGCAAATGTGAATGGAGTGTATGCTGAGAATAGAGGCGGTGCAATGATAGAGTGCAAGAGAGGCGAGACGGCGGGCATAGTATTTCAAATGGCGAGATGTTTGTTTGTATGTATTAAATATGCAATATTTTAGTGTTGTTATTGTGTGGTGGTGATACGAAAAGAAAAACGAAAGAATAATGTGCGTTGAAAATGAAAATGCATAAATGAGATGATTACAAATGATAGATACGAAAATAAAGAGAAAATAAAAACTGTTATTGTCTTGGAAGTTTATTTTGTTTTTTGGGGGATATTTTCATAAATATACGTGAATAAATGTTTACATAAAAATTTGAAATACTTAACGGTAAATATAAAATATTTAAAAGTATATACGTTTATTTTGAAGTGTTGTTTTTGATACGACGTGAATACGAAGAGTTTGATAAGCTGGCCGAAAGGGGTAACATAAGGTTTAAAGACTGCAGCATACTCTTGGCGAACTCCCATAGGTGATTGATGCCTAGCGCGTACTAAAATTGTGGAGGGAACACATCTGCAGCCTGCTGAATGGCATGAAAGCCTAGAACCAGAAGATGTCGAGTCCGATTCTCCAATCGATGATGATGGAGCAGACGTTCCATTCCCCGATCATGAAGAAGTTCGATTAGCAATTAACCGTCTGAAGAACAACAAAGCGGCTGTGGCCGATGGTCGAGCTATTCAAATACGGCGGCGAAGAACTGATAAGGAACATGCAACAGCTTCTTTGTAGAATACGGTCGGCCGAAAGAATGCCGACGACTGGAATTTAAGGGTGTTCTGTCCAATCCAAAAAAAGGAAAACCCAATCTGCACCAAATACCGTGGGAAAAGCCTTCTCAACATTGCATAATAGCTTCTATCGAGCGTATTGTGTGAAAGATTAAAGCCCACCGTCAACATACTAATTGGACCTAATAAGTGTGGCTTTAGACTGTAATCAAAACTACTGTAAATCAAAATATCTTTAGCTATCGGTGTTTCACCAAGCGTTGGAAGGAAGTGAATCGAACAAACTATAGCAGATGGTCAAATAAGCAGTCTCATGCCCTCTGATGTATGAATGATAACGAGCAGGGAAATGGAGAATCGAAGACGGTTTCTATTCATAAAATTGGGCGATTTTTTAAATTTCGTGAAGATATCACATTAAATGAAAAGTTTTCCATACAAAAACTTGATTTTGAAGAAGCCGGCCTTAACAGTTTGTATAGCAAATATTTGCTATAGTAACTGTGATTACGAAAAATGAGGCTGTTATTGGGGAGAAAAGGATTTGTTGGAAACTTCAGATCGATATCTTAAAATCTGAGGGACTACTAAGCGTATATAAGGACAGACAACTAGACTGATGGACATGGTTAAATCGTCTCAGGTCATTCTGCTGATCGTTAATACCATATGCATATTCTTTATAGGGTCACTGACTGTGGTAAGCCTAGTCGCATTGAAGAATTTTCTTAAAAAAATTCATCAAATTAACCAAGGCGTACTTTTAGCTGTTGGTCGGTGGACAGATGCGGTGGGACTGTCATATCCTTCTGACCTAGGAGATCTACTGAGCTGCTAGCCTTTAGTAAAGTATTTTTTGTCCAATAAGACTGAACATTGTCCAATAGATATTAATGCAATTAAGCTCTTGTAAGAAGTAAGTTCTTAAAGTATTAAGGAAGAAGGTGAGATCCTATTTAAAGACTGATCCTGGGCAGTTTTTGGAAGTCTGAGGTTGAAACATTTGTGTAGTCATACCTTTGGCGAACTATGAAGTAATGCTAGTGGTCCCGTGGGAGAGACATGGGGTGGGAGTAGGTTAGGTTTAGCGGATTAAAGTCCCGCGCTCCGGCTTTCGATGCTTCCTCCTACTAAAAACAAAAAAAAAACCTTCGGCGAACTAGCGGACATAGTCGAAACAGACATTTGCCGTCTCAACAAATTTCTTCTAGGCTCAAAAAGCTACGTCGTTTTAGGTTAGATCAAATATACATATAGGAGTTTTAGGTACCACAACGGACCAGCGTTCTAGTCTTTTCAAGTGAGATCCACTATTAGGATCAGCATATTAACTTTACCTAACCTAAACCAAGCGAGGCGAATATCGTTAAAGTGAGATCCACTGTTAGGGCCGGCTTCTTAACTTTACTTAACCTCAACCAATAAAGACTTACAGAAAAATGTCGGTCAAATACACAGCAGAAGGTGTAAAGATGTAAGATTCAATGTTTTGTACTTTTTTGTTTCAAAACGTTGGCTTACTTGATTTACAACTATGGTAAAGGCGCTGTAGTGACTAAAATATCGGCGAAACACTTAGCAGACGATGTAATGGTCGAAGATTCAATGTTTTGTAGTGGCGGTATGTTACTTTCATACTTGTAAAATGTTGATAAGTGATTGGAGAGCACTTATGATCAAGTTATCTGACTTTTAACCTATTCCAACTACCTTTTGCATGAGAAAATGTAAACCAAACCAGCTGTCAGGCTTCACTCAAAAATACAGACAAATGGACAACTTAAATACATACATATATGAACTTTCAAGTGAACTGAAAGCTATACAAAGAGACTACCACAATAACGCTTATTTTCAGCTTAAATTCATAAATTTCTCCTTTTCATTTCGCTTGTACACCAACTGTGAAATTTAATTTGAGCACAGAGCTTGGCAATTTGCCACTATCTGGCACGCGGCCAAATCTCTGCCAGGAGGGTAACACGAGCAATACTCCGGGAATGTACGTTGTTATAATGACAGAATAACAAAAATTAATATTGTTGAATTTTTCGCTTTTATATAGGATTATATTCACGAATTAAATATGTATGCAGCACCTACATGTGTGAGTTTCATTTAACTTCAGGGCAGTCAGCTGCATGAAATATGCCCGACAGAGTTGCTGTCGTGAAGCGAAATATACTTGTATGTATATGCGAAAGCAAATGTGTGGCAACTGGGAACCTGTGTGTGTGTTTATAAATATCAGTCTACAGTAAACTATGTATTTATGCCTACATGTATTTTATTACAAACTTATAAAATCTTTTTAATATACATTGTACTATATTACTTACCTGATGGGCATGCCGCATGTTGCCCGGTTGCAACATTCTGATAGAAATAATTCTCTTCCAGCCAACGTGGCGCACCATGCGAACGGCATTTTCCAGCAATTTTATCCCAAGCGCAGTATGGATCCTGCAGCGCTACGCACTCACTGTGGCGGGTTTGGTTGGCAAGGCGGAGCGATGAAAAGAGTGTGAAGTGGAGGAAAATAGTGAACAATGGAAAATTTAAATATAAATAATGAAATATGTATATATACAAATATGGAGTATATGTCATGTAGTCATTAGGGTAATGATTTTTAAAATCAAATACACGTTATTACTTTAAAATAAATAAAATATAGTATGAGAGGCGCAGTAAAGTTTTTCACGGATGATGGATGGGAATCTTCCATTATGAGTTCTCGATCAACTCCTGTTTCAGACTGCTAAGTCACTTTAGTGTCTTTCAAGCAGACGTAGCATTCAAAAAGGTAGCAGTAGCTGTGCTTCTCCGAAGTTTGGCTACTTTTAGGAAGGTATGTATGCACTTTGATAGCAGAGCTGCTATACAGGTCTTGAGCTTGCTGATTATGGACTATGACACTTGCGGGGCTGCGAAAGCCTTCTGACTCAGAATGGAACATGAAAGGTTCATTGAACTGCTAGCTCTAAGCCAGACTCACATCGCCGAAATGATAGGCGTCCTTAATAAACACGGTCTCTCGGCCACTCACGCGGTGATTGTGGAGAACGCAACTTGCCAAAAAGGAAGATGAATTAGAAATACTAGACTAGGGGATATCCACTGTTCAGCTTTCGCCAGACTAAGGTATACCAATAAATTTATGGCAGATTCTAGACGTTTTGTCGATACACTGCGGTCTTTTGGATTCATACTTAGGAGTTCTGAGCATCATAATGGATAAGCAACCCAAGTGGGAATATTCGTGGCTTCATGACAAGAAAGCCTAATTACATAATTTAACTTAGCTTTTGAACTGTTTTAATAGCCTCGAAATATGAATGTTGTTTTTAGACAAAAGGAGTCTAATCGAAACTCTTGAGATCGTTTCGCCCTTTCTTATGCAAAGATCATGGTGTGTGTGCTTTGAGTTTATTGGGGTTTCGGCAGTCGTTACATTCTATGACGATTCTGAAGGTATATGACTTATCTAGCATATGCCCAAAAAAGGCAAAATTCTATGCAAACTCATATAATAGTATTACCAAGGTAAATGTAGCGCCGAAAGGTTAGTTCGACGTTAACAAAAAGTACTGGAATATCAATCAGAAGAAAAAATGTTATCTTAAAAACATTTTACAAAACATACAATTTCGAAAAGAAATTTTGCTTATATAACAAAAAACATCTCTCTACCTCAGATAAGCGGTATGTGACTTGACTAAACAAAACCGAAATGTAGGCCACACTTTTCAATAGTATTAATGTATGACGTTTGGGTTCCTAACTCCAGAACTTTACGGATATTCGACATATCTTCGATTTAAATTCTCCGAAACTGATCTTATTTATTATTTAGGCATGTGACTTAGCTAGGCAAAATTTCAGATAAATTACAAATTTGAAGCTTTTTCTAAGTTGATTCGGGCGAACCCGTTTCTAAAGCTTTCTAATGCCTCAAAAATATTCTAAGAAAAAAAAAACAATTTCGAGAATAATTTATTCTCCTACAACAACAAAACCATATAAAATAATGTGGTTTGTGTCTTGGCTTAAGCATCCCTAAACAAAGCACACTTTCTACTGTTAAGAATCTAAGGAGTTTGGGTTCCTCAAAAACAAAATTGGAATTTTGAAAAAAATTTATACTTTTATCGACATTTAAACGTGCATGAATAAAGGTACCAGGTTGAATTTTAATGATATTTAAAGGTGAAACAGGAAAGGTATTAGGTTTAATTTTCTGTGGTTATATTTAATCATAAAAAAGGAGCATTGATAAACTCTAACTTCAATAAAATCTAAAAATTCCAAATAAAAAAAGTAATCAGCATACTTCTTTCTTTCAACAAACTTTGGCATAACTTTTAATCATATATTTATAGAAAAAAATTTTTTTTATAATTGCGAACAACAGTTAAAAAAAATATCCTATACATAATTTGTAGCATTTTTCGAATTTTTGTTCGACAATTTTTTTATAAACGTACTGATGGAACTATATTTCGACAACAGAAAGCATTTGTCTTTACATCTCTAGAAGGTCCTTTACTTGCGATTGAAGAAACCTCTATAAAACTTAACTTGTATGTAAAATATTGCTACATTTCTGAGTTGAGCAAATCTTTCTCGGAAGTAAGCTGGAGTATCTATACTTCAATTGCAAGCAACACTTCTCTATACCGCTTTAAAAGGTTTCATCTTCGTGCTTGAAAATTCCTTAAAAAATATTAAGTTATATCTAAAAAGTTGCCTACATTTCGGCGTTGACAAAACTTTTTCGGAAGTAAGCTTATTCAACTATATTTCGAGTACAACGAAAATACTTTTACGTACCGCTTTAAAAGGTCTCTAAGTCGCGATCGAAAATTCTGTAAAAAAACTATAGTTGTCTGGAAAAAGTTGCCTACATTTCGGCGTTGAGAAAATTTTCTCGGAAATAAGCTTATTCACTTTCATTACTATGTCCTCAAAATAATTTATTCCACAAACAATCCGACAACCTTAATAAAAATATGCAACTGCATATCTTTACATTGCTCTTTTTTTAACGAATTAACTGCTGCGCGCCAACAAGCATGCAACGGCTAACCATTGGCGGACTCAATGTGTCACTGACTTTGCAGTAACTGACAATAGCGTG
Organism: Bactrocera tryoni; assembly: GCF_016617805.1. Taxonomy (NCBI): domain Eukaryota; kingdom Metazoa; phylum Arthropoda; class Insecta; order Diptera; family Tephritidae; genus Bactrocera; species Bactrocera tryoni. The sequence continues at coordinate 68,960,602 of NC_052500.1, forward strand.
AGCGCGCACTCGGTGCAAAGTACATAACTGTGAAGAAACAACAAAAAGCAAGCATCATTTTACACTTACCTACAGCTGGTGATTTTGTCATCGTGACAGCGATGCAATTGTATTGCAATCACTTGGCTATCGGTGACAATGATTAATTTTCCGTCATCGTAGCTGCCGTCCTTTGGTTGGTCTGTGAAATGGAAAAAGTAAAGAAAAACAAGAAAAAACGAAAACAATATAATAAAAAGTTAAACAAAATGTGGCAACTTTTAATGAGTCTCTTCGTAGTACGACAAATGTAATCAATGCTTGACATGCAATGGCTGAATATGCTTTAAGTCGCAGGAATATGAACAGATTGAATTGTGACTTATATACATATGCATAGATGTTTGTATCTGATAACAATTTTTTTTTACTTATTTATTTCTTAATTAATCAAACTTACCGTATTGCATCGTGCGCACAATTTCCAAGTTTCTAATCGGTTCACTCTTCGGCAGCACATCGATTTCCTCAATCACCACCGATGAGACCTTCGCATCTGAATCGGCCGATTCGGCATTTACGGACTTAATAATCTTACCGTGATCTGTGGGAATGAAAAAAAAAAAATAGATATTATTTTTATGCTTCTGCACTATAAGTTCTTTGGGGGTTATGCTAGTCAACGATTTAAAAATTAATATTTTTTTGCTTTGGTTTCAAGAAAGTATATTAAATTAGTGAAGAAAATGTTGTCCCTGTAAAATTATTTGTAGTGTCGAGGCGTTCTGGTCAGTAAGCTTCAGTTTAAAACAAAACTATATCTTTTAAAAATTATGAGTAAACTACTTCCGATTTTTTTGTTATGATTGCAACTTATTATATTACGAAGTTTGTCACGATCAGCGTAGCGAGAATATTCGATGCAGCCATGCCCTTATGTATATACGCAAACTGGTCCTTCAGTTTTTGATATATAGATCTAAAATTTTGCAAACGTTCTTTGCTCCCCAAGAAGCTGCTCACTTCTAAGAACCGCCAATATCGGACCAATAAGTAGCATATAGCTGTCATACAAAATGACTGATTAAGATCCAATCCTTGTATGGAAAATTTTTTAATTTGACAAGATATCTTCAGGCTCAGGTGTATAGGATCTGCCGGAGTTATATGAGGGAGGATATGTGCTCTCTTCGCGTCGGTGACACTCTGTTGTGGTCGTGGACAGAGTGTGCGTAGGTTCTGCTAGGTGCGTTATTTCCCAGATCGGCAGTGGAGACACCTCATGCAGAAGAGGTGCCTGTCCCTCCGTTAGATGAGGGTGAGTTGGGGTACGTGTTTGTCCTGGTTAAATCTAAACGGTCGCCAGGTCTTGATTTGAGCGGAGAGATGTGCAAAAGATGGTGGAAGTTCATTCCGGAATACATGTAGGCCATTTATAATAAGTGCGTCTGGGAGAGATATTTTTCACGCGAGTGGAAAAGCGCTAAGTTGTTTCTCTCCGGAAGTCTCGTGATAAGATCAGTATCGATTCTCGTTCTTATCAGGACATTAGTGTCCTTCTAGTATTTGGAGTTTTTGGAAATTGTAAATACTTGGAGTTTAGGTGTTGTAGTGAACTTATCGATGGAAGAAACGCTGACAACGCTGCTTAAAGGCAGTCCTAACAGTGGAGTGATTTATGAGTTATGAGTTATGTTTAGATTCTGTCTGAGTCTGGGTTTTCTGCTTACAAAGCATAAGTCTCTGAATGCATTTTTGCATCGCAGGAACCTATCTGATAAGTCGGATTGTTTTTGAGGGACGGGGGTAGAGGATTGGGTGAATGTAATTGAAGAATGTTCGATGTGCTCCGACGTTAGGGATCTGGGTTGTATAATGATTAGGCGGACTAATGGACGTTTAGTTGTTAGAGGTGTGATCGCCACTAGTCGGAATGTCGAACAGTTAGGGTCGTTTGCGCGTGAATTGTTTAGGCTGCGAAGGTGTCTTACCGAGAATTAGGGTTAGATTTTTGTGTGAATATTGCGCATGTAACGTGCGTATGAGGTCACCAGTTCACAGCAGTAGGGATGCTCAACTGTTAGTAGTTTCGGCTACGAGGTCTGACCGTAAACTTGATTCTGGTACTACGGGAAGCAGGAGCTTTTGGAGTTTGGAAATTAGACAAGGTTTGTTATCCAAATGTTTTCCAAGACAATGGCATAATCTCCGAAGTAATTGTTTAGATCGGACTACTATATATAGCTGTCATAAAAATTGGCATATCAAAATCCAGATAAACATATTTGTATACCCTGTTATGCTATAAGAAATGTATGTGTGAAGGGTATTATACGGATATTTGCGGTTCTCTTGGAAAAGTGGTTTCCGTAGATTGGCCCAGTAAATGATTTGTTTACTTTCAAATAAATGTTTAATAAAACTTGAAGGAGATTAATCCGATGCCTTCTACTTCACTCTCTAAATCAATTGTAGAAATTAGGTCTTCTCTAGGGCTTTAGGCTAGCCTAACTCCTTAGAAAGTCACAGCATTGTTGCAACATAATTTCAAGCACTTTCTCTCTTTCTCTCTTTTTCTATTTTTATTACAATTTTTCATTTTAGTCTATCTTTTTTTTTCTTTTTCTCCCTCTCTCTCTCACACTACCGCACCTTCGCACTTGTTCACTTACCTGTGCCGATGAATATTACGTCGTAAGTCTTTCCGCCGGGCGTTTTTATCTGCGCATCCACAGCGATTTGTGTGAAGCGATAACTGTAAGAAAGCAAATGAATTGTTATATAAGTGATTAAATGTAAGGCAGGACTAAGAAAAAGCGCACACGCATTTATATGTGTATATATGTATATATATGTGTATATATGTACATATATATATACGCAAGGCATCACAAAAGTCAAGCATAAAAGGATTGGCTGAGCTTATCGCTTGTTATCGAGGGTGCGACGTTGTTTTGCTGTCTCAGTGGTGTAATTAAAATTCAGGGCAACACGCCATGTACTGCCTGTACATCTTTACTATCGCTAACACACACATTCACACACATATAACACACACACACATATATGTAGTGCCAACAAGTATGGCGGATAAGCTTATACAGTAGTCGGTAGTGCCGTTATGTGGTGAGTACTCGTAAAAGATGACACGGTATAAAAATATGTACCCAACAGCAGAAAGAGCAACAACAACAACAACTACAAAAAACAATGGCTTTCGCTTAAAAGCAAAATGGTGATAACAATGTTGTGCTTGTATGCGTGTATGTATGTGTGTGTGTGTGCAGTAACCACATCACTGCTCTGCACTGCTGTTGATAACGTTGCCAACAAAAACAATGGTGGCTTGTAAAAGCATGTCATCCAAATAAAAGTGGATGGCGAAAAATGTGGGATTATAGAATGTATTGTCGTACTTTTGTGCACTTGTAATTAGGAACGTGATAATGTAAAAAATTATTTCATTCATTTTATAAGCACATTAAACAGTCTGAGGGGTACAGCGCTTAATGACGTGGCATGGAAAAGGTTGTAGAAGATATTGCAATTAGAAAATGACATGTGTACAAATGTATGTGTGTGTGTGAAAGGGACTAAAGTCTGCTTGATGGAGCACTAGTTCTTGGGACATTTTTCATATAGGAAACTTAGAAAGTCTTATTTAGATATAGAAGATGACAATATTTTAACACAGGGTGCAAGCATCCAAGGTTGAAAAAACCGTTCACTTGAAGCTGTAGTCATAAAGAAGCTATTTTCAGTCCAATGAACTTGGGTTCCAGTTTACGAATTTTATTTCAGTATTGTTAGTTTATACGATAACGGTCACAGCTGAAACCATTGTGAGGGAAAGAAAGATTCGTCTTGGTACTACGAGGTGCTGTCCGGAGTGAGGAGTTCTAACCCCCTACTGTGGACCCTAGTCGTAGACGCCCTACTTGGGCTGTTGACAAACAATGGGATTCTGTGCCAGGAGTACGACGATGACATTGTCATAATGGCACAAGACAAATTTGAGAATGCTCTTTGCGACATAGTCCAAAGGGGCTTAAGTCTAGCAAGGGGATTGTGTAATAGTACGTTATGTTTAAACATCAACCTGTTAAAAACAAGCGTCGTTCCTTTCATAAAGAGAAGATCTCTTCCGGGCTTGAGACTCCTAACTGGGTAGTAGGGAGTTGAAGCTGTCTAAATAGGTCAAATTCCTAAACTTCACATCAGATTCAACCTAACGGTGAAATAAGCATATGGAATTAATACCGTCCAGAGCCACCAAGGCACCTTTGATATGCAGATGCCTAGCCGGTAGATCCTGGAGCTGCAAGCCAAGTATCATCAGTTGGCTGTTTAACATGATCGTAAGGTCTATTGTTACTTATGGAGCGGTTGTTTGACATCGAAAGCAACGCAGTCTTCAGTAGTTCTTCAAATAACAAATCTGCAAAGACTCGCCTGCGTCTGGACTTCAAGGGCAACGCGCACTTGCCAAACCACAACACTTGACGTAATGCTGGAGCTCACATCGTAGCATCTAGTGATCAAAATCTGTACCTGAAAGTATTTTGACTAAAATACTGTCTATGTTTCAAGACATCTCATCGAATCGTTCTTTCAGTTATTAGTCTTAAACTGAAGCTACCGCTATGAAGCTTCGTACCATTGGGCAGCTCTCGAAATGTTTGAGGACCTTTACAAGAAGGGCTAATACTTATACTCTTAAGCTATAATTTCAATTTAAAAACCTCTCTACCATATATTAAACAGCAGTTAAGAATTTACCCTCGAGGCACCTTGAGGATAAGCTTATAGAACAAACATACTGTTATTAAATATATATATCAATCCGATTTTCAAACTATACCAGACCAAAAATACCTTCAAATATTTCTGATTTTAACCCTTTGCAACAAAAATATCGCCTTAGAGATTTTTAAATATCTGCTAAGCTATGTTGGCAGTGGCCTCGATATATATTGCTTTGGCGAATTTTACATTTTTGCTTTAAATTCAAAAGAATTGTGCAGGGCTTATACCTTATGGAGAGGAAGATAAAACAGGCATATCTCTACTGAAAATTAAGAATAAATATATGCTTAGATATGCTCCACTGCCACTGCCTCCACTCGACATACATATAATTTACATTAAACTTCAACTAGTTTCGTTATAATTCTATACCAAGAATATATGTCTAAAACAGGGCAAAAATAAACTAGTTTTCATAGTATGCACTAGATTCCACGAAAACAATAACCACAGCAAAATGGCAATAACACAGCTACCAAGAATTGCAGTTCATTCTTGGACCACCATGGCGTGTGAGTGATCTCCGCAGCTACGAATGCTATAAATTTTAAATTGAAAACTTTTCTTTGGAAATCGTAATATACATATGTATTGCGCATTCACAGAAATAACTGCAGAAATGAAAGCATATTTGAAAGCTTGGCCTTAGCATTTGTATTTTGAAATTTTCTTGTGCCAAACATTTAAATGCGTTTCGCTTGAAGTCATGCTCTCTTAAGCAAACTGAATGAGCTTGCTGAATGCAGTTCGCACGAAACTCAGATTTGAATAAGTTTATACTTTACTCTGATAAGCAGAAATATGTACAGTCATGTTTAGAAAATTATAATTTCTTATATTAAATTGTAAATAGTAATTTTATTTCTAATAGAGAGTAATGTGAGTAGTTCACTCAAGGAGAACTTGATTTTAAAACCTAGCAGTAAGAATCGAAGAGATCAATATTTAAAATTCAAATATACGTTTTCTGACGTCTATTGTACAGAATGAAGATCGAACTGGCAATATAGTTTGGCCGCAATGAATTATACATTTTTGAAAAATGAGAAAATGCGTCTTTTAGCTGCATAACTGCAACTACTTTTCTAAATTTTCTTCAACGAGTCTTTGATGTTAAGGTTTCGGCAAAAAATATTTTTTTTTTCTATAATTGCAAAACTTTTTTTTATTAAAAAGTTATTTTTTTCTTTAATTACATAAATTTTGCTTTGTTTTATAATTCAAATTTTTTTTTTTTTAATTATGTTTTTAAACAGAATAATTTTTATGTATTTGAAAAATTAGAGAATGCTTTTTTTATGGGTAACATCAAATATTTTGCTGCTAAAGGGTCTCAAATGAATATCTCTATAATAAAATTGTTTTCTTATTCCAAAAATTAAATTTTCTAAAATTTATAAAAATTTGTCCATTATTAAAAATAGATTGGCCGCCAATGACAGATTGAGTTTCATAAGAAGTTCCGGTACACACAAATCCAAAATATTCGATAAAAAATTCGAAATTTTTTTTCGAAAAATTCTTTCGAAATGTTCATAATATTTTGCACATGACTGCACATCTCAATATATCTTTTCCAGTGGTCGAGTTGACCTCTTAAAGACATAACGTGAAGTATTGTGTACACTTAATGTAATTTAACAGAGAATTTCAGGTTAACAATGAATGTTAAGTTAACATTGAGTGTTAAGTAATAATGAATACCATTTAGCAGGGAATGTCAAGTTAACAGTGAATTTTAAGTTAACAGCGAATGTTAAGTTAACAGTTAACGTTAAGTAACAGGGAATATTAAGTATCCACGAAGTGCAAATTAACAGTGAATGTTAAGATTACAGTGAATGTTATGTTAACAGTGAATGTTTTGTTATCAGTAAATGTTTATGTTGTCTAAAATAAATTTTCTAGTATTGAAATATTTTTCAACATATTTCGAAAATTATATTCTTCGTTTAACTCAACAAATTTTTAAAATTTCTTAACTATTTATACTAATTATCATCAATAAAATAGATCAGTCACCTTAGATAGCTTGATTATCATAAAAGAGCCTCTTTTCCAATACAAAATAAATTCAAAATTTTCGAAATCAGTTTTCGAAACGATCATTATCACATGACTGTATCTTTGAATATTTTTTTCCACTTGTCAAGCTAACTTCTGACTAAAGTATTACTTACTGATTTCCAACAATCAACTATATAGTTGACCTCACACAGCGGTAGAAAGCGTAAACACACACACATACATAAATACATACTCACACACACGTACAAGCAATGTCATCCAGCAAGCAGCAATAAACAGCGCAAAGTACAGTTATCAAGCACATTTTAGTTGCTTGAACGCAGAAAAGTTAGTTAAATTTCCAAACTGACATTGCCGAAAATCTATAAAACTTCCACACACACACGCACTCACAGGCACAAAACTTGAAAAGTTTAACGGTAACTTCGCGATGAGTTGGATGTGCAACTAAGTGACAAAGTGAAGCTCCTAAATACATCAGTAAGCCAACTAATACACGCAAACACACACATACACACGCAGGCATTTAGCAATGAAAATACGAGCAAGTTACGGCCAGAACAATAACAAGCATTGTTGTTAGTCACACAAAAAAGCAAAAAAAAAGCAAACTCCAAGTACATACTAACTGCTTACAACAAAAGCGAAAAACACACAGTTGGTCGACTTTGTGACCGATTTTGGTTTGCTATTTTTGTTGTTGCACGTCAAGCTGTTGTTCGTTTGTGCGAAAGCAACGAAAAGTTACTTGGCTTGAGAGTTTTCATTTAAGTTTTCACAAATAATTTCAAAAGCCAATATGGCAGTCACATTGCAATAGTTAGGCAAAGAATATACGAAGTGAGCGAAACAAATATGAGAAAAGTAAATTGGAAATGCACAAGAAACATGTGAAAAGAAATGGAAAAGGTTAATTTTGCTGAAGAAAGTAGCGCACATCACTTTTCTATTTTTGGGAATTTTGTTAAAGCCGATTTAGTGGGGCAGTGTTGTTGCAGTACTAATTTCAAATGACGAGCAATTAATTGTTGCAATATCGGTTATTACAAAGATTTTATCTCAAATTTAAATTTTTTTTGAAAAATAATAAAACAACAACAATTTTCAATGATTTCGAGTTGACGACTGTTGTAAATCGCTGTCACTGAATCAGGAATTTAAAGGAATATTATTTTTCTCTTATCAAATTTTATAAAAGGAAAACCAATTTGTTCAGCTGATAACTTAACCTTTACCGGTAACTCAACATTCACTGTTAACTTAAAATGTTAACTCAACATTTACTGTTGACCTGCAATTAATTTTTAACAATGTTAACACTGTTAATTTAAAATTATTTATTAACTTAACATTCACTGTTAACTTGTCAACCAATGTTAACTTAACAGCTGTTAAATTATATTAACTGTTAGCATAACATTCACTATTAACTTAACATGCGCTTAACTTAATGTTTACTGTTACTTAACATTAACTTTAACTTAACTGTTAACTTAACATTCGCTGTTAATCTATCATTCACTGTTAACTTGCCTTTCGCAGCTACTTAATGTTTACAATAACTTAACATTCACTGTTAACTTAACATTGACTTTTAATTATATATTCTTTCTTAATATTTACTGTTAACTTAACAGTCACTGTTAACTTAACATTTACTGCTAACTTAACATTTACTGTTTACTTTTAACTTGACATTCGCTGTTAATTAACATTCGGTGTTAACTTAACATTCACTGTTAGCATAACATTAACTGTTGCCTTAACATTAACTGTCAACTTAACATTCCCTATTAACTGAACATTCACTGTTAGCATAATATTAGCTGTTAACTTAATATTCTCTGTCAACGTAACATTCACAGTTAACTTAACATTCGCTGTTAAATTACATTAATTGTCAACAAAACATTCACCATTAACTTAACATTCGCTATTAATTCAATATTCACTGCTAACTTAACATTCACTGTTAACGTAACATTCTCTGTTGAGTCGTCGAAACATTGACACGTCATCAGATATCCGCACAGTTTTTAGTTTCTTATAAAAACCACAAAGCACATTCCCTCACACCAGAAAACATCGCATGATGTTATGTCAAAACTATTGAAAAAAGCAGTTGGCAAACACTCTGTTAATATACTCTGTTTTGCGCATCGAAAGCGATTATTCATGTTAGATTAAAATTCATCTTAAGGAGTAAACAATGATGATAATCCATTGAATGAAGTGATATCGCAACAGTTAACCACTTGCCATTCATACTACATCACATAATATTAAATTACTTCACGTCAGATTTCTCATGGTATTTTATTAAAGATCAAATCACATCGTATCTTATTTTACTTTAAGTCAGCATCATATCATTTCATAATATAGCACTTTGTATAATTGGTGTCCCACTAATTGATATAGGAAAGGATAAAATCAAATCATCTCGTATTACTTTAAATTAAATCACTTCAATTTGACATAGCTTCAAGCCAGTTATCTTGTATAAAATACGTCTAGCACCTCCAATTTTTAGTAATTTAAATGACTTACATAGCATCTTGTCACATCATATAATATAGCATAGTCTCATATCACACAGGATCGCATCAGTGCTTACTTATAGAAAAATCGGATCACAACAAATCGCATCATCTTAAAATGAATTAAATCAAGTCACTTCTCATCATCAAAAAATTGCATCAAATCACATCATATCTTCTATCATTACATTCAATAATTCACATCATATAACATTAAATTGTGTCAAATCATATCACCTCATACCGGGTCGCACCAAATCACATCATATTATGTAGTATCCCAATGAATCATATCTTCTATAATTCAATTACATGAAGGCACTTCTCATTATCAAAAAATTACATCAGTCACACCTTATCTTATAGCATCACATCATCTCATATTAAAATTATTATGTCTCTTTATTTCATGATATAAATAAATCACATCATAAAGTATTAAATTGTATCATGTCATACACATCATACAAGATCACATCAAATCGTATCATATTTTTTCCAAGCGAATCACATTATCTCAAATTGAAGTATATCAAGTCAATTTATTTTAAGCCAACAATAAACCACATCTAATCCAAACATATATTAAATTATAATAAGGCATATCACATTATACAGGAACACACTACAGCACATCACAACTAATAGTATCACATGCAGCGAAAATTAAAGACTGACTCACGACAACTAAGCTGCAGCATGCCGATGAAAAAACAGAGGCTTATCACGAGCAAAACAACGGTAGAAGCGTTCTCCTTGAACATTGATGGCTATAACCTTGTAACGCAAAATTCACCGAGGTCCAGACGCGATCGGTACGATGCTCAATTTCAAAGCGGACATTGAAAAATCCAGTGGTAATATAGCTACTGTGTCTGCAGACTTTTCGAGAAGCATGGCACAAGCCAAAGTAGGAGTGATCAGCTAGCTAAAGTTAGCCAACCAATGCTTATATATACAGCTCTCTTATAGGAGAAAGCACTGGATCAAAACGACATGTGTCAATAAGGCAATGGCTGTGTCCAGGTTATACGCCCTTAGAGTTGCCTGTACGTTTAGAACGGTGTCGCACGAAGCGATCGCTATCATATCTGGTCTTATGAGTCTCTGAGTTAAGTAGAGTCTATTGTAGGTGTCTAACGGCCGAGGAGTGCAAAAGGGAGAGAAAGACAAGGCTGGATGAGTGGCAAAATCAATGGGCAGACAAAGCGATAAAAGAAGATGGACATAGAGGCTAATTAAGAATGTACCAGTCTAGATTGACAGGCAATACTATGAGATAGGCTTCTTTTTAACGCAGTTCTTTTAGGATTAAGGCTGTTTCAGGGAACTCCTACACAAATTTGGCAACGCTGACCAAACATAATATTTCTTCTGCAGAAAACGCAGAGCACATCTCTTTCTTCTGCTGGAGGTATGCTGTGGAGAGAACTACCAAAGAAGAACTAACAAGCGCAGGATAACATAGTGAGTCACATGCAGTGATCAGAACTGGTTTGCGCTAAAATGGAAGAGTGGGCCGCAATAGCGCTCCAAGAACTAAGAATGAAAGAACGGTAGCGGACAAGAGGAGGATGCACACGCATATCCACATAATTAGTACTATTGGAGTTGCTTACACAAAAATCGAACACATGTTGGTGTATGAGGCAGTTTTTACTGCCACGCACGAAGGTCAATTAACGACTCAGAAGGAATATTTACGCATATACATACATATGTACGAGAAGGAGCACTTCAAAAATATGCTGAAAATCTGCAACGCCTACTACCAATATATAAGTGTGTATGTATGTTGGTATAGAAGATGAATATCAGACCCTTTCTGGTGAGTCAACAATTTTCCGACTTTTAAGTGCAACGTCTAGCGGTATTTTTTCGCTTGCAACGGCATGCAAACTTTCGTTTCAGTTCACTGTGTCATCGTTTCTGCTACATAAGTCAAATGCAACAACAATAACAACACATACAAACAAGACGAATAGCAGCACGTCTATGTTTACAGACATGAGTGCCATAAGCACACACGTGTGCGTGTGAGTGTATGTGTGTGAAATCTAGTGTTTGCAGAGAGTTAAAATTATGAAAGCGCAATTTAAACCAGAAAATACACAAATACAAACAAATACACACACATTCACAACTATGTAAGCGCAAAACATGCCACATACGCATACAAACTAGCGCAAGAAACAACGTTGCATGCAACACAGCGCGGTGCTAGTCGACGCAGCGGGGTCATTTCAAGTACCAAATGTCTAGAAATGAAAGATGGAACACATACGCAGAAAAAAATAACAACAACAACTACAACAATATGAGTGAAATGCGGAGCAGAAATTGATGATTTGCGGGGCGGACGTGACGGTGCGTGCGGGTGAGAAGCAAGCGAACGGCGCACGAGTAGTTCAGTAGGTTTCGGGCAGCATTTCGCTGGTTGGCTGTTTGGTTGGTTGGCGCACTGCGGCTGCTGGCGCACATAAAAAAACTTTTGACATCCATAAATTTCGCCCAAGTGCGAATGTGTATGACACAAATATACAGGCAAGCATACTTTCGGGCGCGCAAAAATACCAACATAAATAACGGCACGCAAACAGTGTCAAGATTGCATGTGTATGTGTGTGTGTGTGTCTGGCTGCCTGCTGTTGGTGTGCGCCACGCATGTGTCGGTGCATAACTGTGCCAACATAGCTGTTGTTGTTGCCGTTGCACTTTGTGGCATTCAACATTAAAAACGTTTATGTGCAACGCATACATGCGCCCGTAAATGCTGTCGTGTTACTCACTCTGCACTCACTCACTGGCTCGACAGGCAATGGCTTGCAAACGAACTAACAAGTAAGTGGCGCGCTCGCACACACATAAAACCCTTACTTACAAGTACAACGACAGCGAGGCGTAAGTGTGCGTGCGTTCTTGTTTTCTTTTCGTTTTGTTTTTGTATGCGTGTTTGCATTTGTGGCATGTTGTGCACATAAAAGAAGTAAATTACGAGCTACTTAAAATTTTCTGCGCTACGACAACGCAACGACATGTTTAACCGCCATCTATGTACTAAGTGTGCATGCAACACTAAGTGGCACATTGGTGTGGCAGCGCTGTAGACAAGTCTTCAGCGCTAGCTGCTGTTTACATATATGTTGCTAGTGTGTTTGTGTGTGCGTAATGCGAATGTGGCGACGCAGAAGAAAAGCAGGATAATGATGCAGGTGAAAGGCGAATTTTGTTAAGACGAAAGTGAAGGCACAGAATTGATGTGCAGCACAGACACACATATACATATCTGTAAGCAAATGTATAAAGCAAGTTATATGATTTTTCAGGTCCTTAAGCAACTTTTGGAAAATTAAGTTGAAGCGCTGTCAACTTAGCTATTTGTGAGGTAGGTGCTCTAATATAATGGTGATTAGTTGTTTTTGTGGGAGTTTCTGAGCTTTATATATGTATATAAAATACATATTATACTAACCAATATGAAACCAATTATACCAAATACATATCATACCATCGTTATAACAAATTATGCTAAAAATAGAACAGCAAAAAATTGGAAGTTTAATTATTTTCATACGAAAAAATATATTTGACATCATTTTCGTTAAAAAAAAAATACATTAAGTGTTTTTTAACCAATTATTTCACATTTTAGCATTAATAACAACAAAAGAAATCTAAAATAAATTATTTATATAAAAATCACTATTTTTAATTATTTGGAAACCAATTATATCAAATAATATTATAACAAATTATACCCAAAAAAAGCAGTTTAGTTATTTTCTTTGAAAAGAAAATTAAAAAAAAATTATTTTATTTTATTTTCACTAAAAACACATATATATTTTTTTAATCAATCATACGACATTTTATCATCAATATCAACAGAAGGAATCTAAAATAATATATTAAAAAAAAAAAACTATTTGTAAATTTTTAAAGCCCCATTATATTATACCCAATATATATTATACTGTGTTTATACCAAATTATACCAAAAGAAAGAACAGAAAAAATCGGAAGTTTGATTATTTTAAATTAAAATGAATATTCAAAAATTTATTTTGCTATATTTTCGTTGAAAAAATTTACTAAACATTTGTTTTTTAAAGCAACCATACCACATTTTATCATCAATATCAATAGAAAGAATCTGAAATAATATATTTTAATAAAAAAAAAAAAATATTTGCCAAAACATTGTGTTATACCAAAGTATACGAAAAATAAGAACAGAAAAAATCGGAAGTTTAGATATTTTTGCTTTAGAAAAAATATAACCAAAAATATCAATCATGCCATATTTTATTATTAATATCAACGGAAAAAAAATATATATCTTTATAAAAAAAAAACTATTTGCAAAAATTTTGAAACCAATTGTACCAAATAAATTATTGTTATTATTATTATTATACATATATATTATTATTATATTATATTATATTATTATTATATCAAATGACACCAGAAAAAATATTAACTTAAATTAAATTACAGATTTTGGAATTCAATAAATTTTATATATATTTGAAGAACAGAAAAAAAATATTTTCTCAAATTATTACATCATAACTTTAGCACAAACTAGTGTATGATTATGCTATTTTAACATAAAGAAAATAGCAAATAATTATGTAAATTAGTATGTATGTAGTTTGGATTTTTATTTTTATTTTTATTATACTGTCACTAAACAGAGGGTCACTTAATGAAGTAACACTCACAATTTGTTTGTACCTTAACAGCACATTTACTTATTGTCTATTAACATTAAGACAGATTGTAAATTTAACTTGAATAAAAAAAAAATATTACATAATTATATGAAAATGCACTATTACTATTTTTAATTAATTTTACTATAATTTTATTATTTATTTTTCAGTCGTACAAATTATGTATATCAAAAATAACATCATGAAATTAGGTTAATTAAAAATCTCAAATGGAATTTTATTGATCAAAAAATTTTTAAAATAATTATACCAAATTATAAAATTAATTAAATTTTTCACCAAAAAAGACAACAGCAAAAAACTTAAATTAAATTAACTCAAAATAAAAACATATTATTGAAAATTTTTGAATCAGTTACACCAAAAATATTATTATTATAGCAATATTATACCAAAAATTACATGATCAATAATATGAAATTAGATGAACTAAAAATCTCAAATTAAACTAATTAACCAATTTTACTAATATTATACAAAACTATATTAAAACAAATACCACAAAACTTAAATTAAGTTAATTAAAAAAAAAATATTTTTGATCTATCTAATAAACACGTCAATAAAATAGAGGAACTAGCAAGGATTTTTGACTAGTACAAATTAATTAAAAATGGTCGAGAATTTGTCGACGATGAACCACGACCAGACACAGCCATCAATATCAACTGATGATCGACAGGCCAATAAAATAAAGGCATCGTTGGAATATCGGAAGGGTCCGTGAAAACCAATTTAAACCATCATTTGAGCCTAATATTTTTCGAGTAACAATGTAGCTTTAAAGTCTATGAAATAATGATTTCCGATTACCAGGAAGTCACAAAATATATTGTTACTGACGATGAGTCTTAGATCTATGCTTACGACTTGGAGATAGACTATCAGTAGCCGAATATCGCGGCAAACTTGAGTCGAAGTCGAAAAAATACGTCAAAGCGAGTCAAAAATCAAGCTTATGTTGACAGTTTTCTTTGAGCATCGAGCTGAGGTGCACTCCGAACTCCTTCCGATTGTCCAAAATTCCAACAAGGAATACTATATTTGTGTTATTTGTCATTTGCATGAAGCTATTCGTAAAAAGAAGCCGGAATTATGAGCTGACAACTCTTGGTATTTGCACCACGATAATGTATCGTCGCATACTGCATTGATTCTTATTAAGTTTTCGGCAAAATTTTCAATCACTGCAACCACCGTATTCGCCTGATTTAGCTTCGTGTGACTTCTGGCTTTTCAGAAAACTCAAGCAACCACACCGTGGAAACCGTTCTGAGTCAATTTAAGACATTAAACGTGAATCGCTACTATTTACTGCATAAATGTTTTTGTTGTGAAAGAAAGATTACCAGAAACAAAAAACCTTTATCATTGTTTCAGAAAAAAATTATGCACACGATTAAGAAAAGCCATAAGAATGTGCAATGAACTCCCCCATACTCGTCATATTCAGCAGTTTTGCTTGCCAGCTTTGGCTCCCAAATGCAAAAGTTTCATATGGAAAGATTAGGTGAACATCTACTTCAATGTCCTCAAAGCTTTATACTTTTGGACTGGTAACGAAATGTTGGAGGACCGTTAAAACAAATAGTTTACTTTAGCTGGAGATTACGTAAAACAAAGTGCGAGTTCCATTCACAAACGTTCTGTCATAATAATTTTTTAATTTTTGAATATTTTAACGATTTCGAGAAGAATAAAGATATTTGCTATGATTGGGTCTGGCAGTGAACGAGGGCAAGACGAAATATCTCCTGTCATCAAACAAACAGTCGTCGCACTCGCGACTTTGCACTCACGTCACTGTTGACAGTCATAACTTTGAAGTCGTAGATACTTTCGTCTATCTTGGAACCAGCGTAAACAGCACCAACAATGTCAGCCTAGGAATCCAACGCAGGATAATCTTGCCAACAGGTGTTACTTCGGACTGAGTAGGCAATTGAGAAGCAAAGTCCTCTCTCGATGAACAAAAACCAAACTCTATAAGTCACTCATAATTCCCGTTCTGCTATATGGTGCAGAGTCTTGGACGATGTCAACAACTGATGAGTCGACTTTGCGAGTTTTCGAGTGAAAAGTTCTGCGAAAGATTTATGGTCCTTTGCGCGTTAGCCACGGCGAATACCGCATTCGATGGAACGATGAGCTGTACGAGATATACGACGACAACGACATAGTTCAGCGAATTAAAAGACAGCGGCTACGCTGGCTAGGTCATGTTGTCCGGATGGACGAAAACACTCCAGCTCTGAAAGTATTCGACGCTGAACCCGCCGGGGGAAGCAGAGGAAGTGGAAGACCTCCACTCCGTTGGAAGGACCAGGTGGAGAAGGACCTGGCTACGCTTGGAATATCCATAGAAACGACTGGCGCGCTGTTGGTAACTCGGCTATAATCACGTAAGCGGTGTCTACGCCAATTAAGAAGAAGAAGAAGGATGGTTACTGGTGCTCAAAAGTGGCTCACTTACGACATTGTCAAGTTAAACCGGTTGTGATTGAACCCCGGCGCAAATGGTGGCCAAAACAGAATTCACACTCAGGAAGGTGTTGCTATGTGTTTGGTAAAATTCGTAGGAAATCATCTAGTGTGAGCTGATCACTTCTAAGCAAACTCGTAATTTGGACTTGAACTGACAAAAAATGGATCCTTTGAAGGTATAAAAAGCCCAGAGGAGGAAGTCTTAGAACCATAGAAGAGGAATGGTGTGGCATCAAAACAATGCCAGACTGCACACATTGATAGTGACGCGTCAGAAGCTCTGGAAACTTTATTCGAAGGCTTTTATGCATCCACCTCATTGTTCCGGTCTGGCACCAAATGGTTTCTGCTGTGCCCGTGTATACGGAATTTTTTGCTGGTGAAAAATTTGCCTCAAGAGAAGCTTCTAAAAATCGACTGTCACATTTTTTTGCCAGTGGAAATTATAATTATCTTTATACTATCTTAATTTTTTAGCTTGAGAAATGTATTTCTGGTCCACACTTACACATGAAAGCTTTAGCTGAGAAAATGTATACGCTTTCGAGAAATCTACTAAGACTCCTAACTAAGGATTTATAAGAAAGCAATATATTACGGAGTTCTCGACAAAAAAAGTTGATGCAACATTCGTACAACAATTTTTCGTCAGCTATATGTAGGTATACCAGTATATATGTATGTATGCGCTTAAGAGATAGCTGCACTGTAAAGTAGCTGGTAATGTGACATGTGAAAATCGTCAACTGAAAGCGTGTAATAACTAATTTGGCGTTGAATTGCGGGCAGGGTTTCCGGTCGTTTGATATTGCACCAGGATCAACACATTTCTCGTTACCTAACAAACAAAACGGTATGACTAAACAAACAATAACCGCACCCATTGCAGCAATGACATGCCACAGCACGCACACTCACCTTAAACTTACAATCACACATACATATGAAACCCACACAAACACAACATACTCGCACGCACACTTGTACAAGTCACACACACACTTTGAAACTCGCACTTGCGGCTGTGTTAGTAAATTGGCTACTCAGTTACGCCTCAAAGCCGCTATGAACGTTATCTATTTTATTTAAAAGAGTCAGCCGCCAGCCACGCCTGCGGCTAGCAGCTAGCTAGCTGGCTTAGTTGGTTTGTTAGTTGTGTGTTAGTTGTGCAACGGTTAGTGACAGTGTTGCATCAACAAACCATAATCATAATCATAATGCTCATTGTCGGACGTGCAGTTGGCAAACAAGCCAGCAGACACACACACATACACACCTATAAAGAAGGAGACAATCTTAAATTGTGATAGCGTTATAGCAGTCAATTTGTAGCTATTGCTAGTGTTGTAGTTTTTGCTGCTGTTGTTGTCATTACAACAATATTACCCCCTGCACTGGAAGTCGTCGCAGTTGCGCATAGCCAGCCAACGCAAGTGCTTTTCCTGTTGCCGCCACTGTTGTATAATAATATTTAGATTGCAGCAGCAGGAGAATTCAGCGGGGCAATGGCAATTCCAACAATGATCAACGACAACGACAACAATTTCATAGCCACTTGCGCGTTAGCCACTCACCCGGTGCTACGTGACCGACATCCGGCCGTGGCGTATACGCAATCTGCGCTACATGGCCACACAAGCGGACGCATACCAACAACTCACAGACATGCATGTGTGTGTTTTTGGCTGTGTGTGCGGTAAACAAAAAGTCAATTTCGCCGCCCGAATGTCAGCTAAAAAGTCAACGCCGGATGTAATGCAAAGCACGCTGGCGAACGACATTTTGCAAGGACTCAGCGAAATGACTTGGGGCCGAGAGCGTGGAAGCCGGGCAGGATATACGATAACAGTGGTGTGGAAGTTACTCGATATATATATGAACGTGTATGAACATGATAATGTATACTTATATATATAGATTAATGTAAGCCGTTATCATACCGCATTGTATATGTGCGCATACAGGGCGGTCCATAAAGCTGGTTCGATTATTCAAAAACAAAAGTTATTGAGAGTGAAAAATAAAACTGTTACTCGTATTATTGAGTCAAATTGGAAAGAATTGTAAATTTATTTTTAAAAGATTTTGTCGAAAAGTTTCAATTTTGGGAGAGAGCACAAATCTGCGCTTTGGTTGGCATGCACCCTTATGCATTCAGATATTCCAAAATCTGTACAAAATGGTAAATAAGTATATTGGAATCGGAAGTCAATAAGATGAACATTATACAGTTCAAGGCTCGAAAAGAGTTGAGAGAGAGGAGGAAGAGGGAGAGAAAGGAACAGAAACTTATACAAATTTTTTTCAGTATACCAACTCATGAAGAGAGAGAGAGGGATATGAGGAGCGAGAAAGAGAGGAAAAGGGAAAGAAATGAGGAGTTAGAGAGAATTATTGTTCCCGCAGAAAAAATAGTTAACTAAACGATTTTGCAAATTTAAAATAATCGTATATTTTTTCTTTGAAAATCTTAGTGAAAATTGGCGAGAGAAGTTATGAAATCTCCATTATGGAACTTTAGCTTCAGTATATCAAACAACTGATGAACAGAGAGAAGCAGATATAGTGAGAAATAGAGTGAGGGAGACAAAAGGTGAGGAAGAGAGAGAAGGAGAGAAGGGAAAACGGGTGATATAGAGAGAAAGAGAGGAAGAGGGAGAGAAAAGGCGATATTTTCGGCGTAAAATAAAAATAGTGTGAGGGAGAGGGAAGCAGAGGGTGGAGTATAAAGAGGGAGAGGGAAAAAATGAGGAAGAAATCGGGGGAAAAAGAGGGAGAGAGGGGTCGTTTTTGCCGCAGAAATGTTATAGCGTATGGAAGGATATTAGAACTTTGACATAATAAGACTTTTTTACGTTGAAAATCTTTTCGAAATTTAGAGTGATTAAGAAAATGGGCTTTGATGAGCTTTATTTTCAGTATATGTCACGGCCTACCATACAAATCGTAGCAAAATCGATTTTTTATAGTCTCAAGATGACGAATTGGTCATCTCGGAAGAGTTTTACAAATTTTTTGGGTGTCTTAATGAACCCATGTCAGCTATGATGTAACAATTTAAATTAGAAAGCAAATATCCAGCAGTTGTTTCTGATCTTCAGCTATAAGCCGTTTCAAAATATTTGAAAAATCAAGGTCTCAGCGAAACGCTACAGGGTAGGAACGAAGGTAGTCAAAGTTATTACATGATTGAAATTATTTTCCGTGAATAATGATAATATTTGCACGAATAACTGATAAATTTATAAAAAAAGCAATACACATGACTTTTAGAATCACCCTATATATTGTAAATATATACGACTCGATCGCTGTTTTGAGTGTGTGGAAAAAAAGTAGTAAGTTCTTCCTGAAATTGGGCTAAAACCCACAGTCAGTTCATGAAAACAAAGGTTAAGTTGATACGAAAGAGAGTTGCCAACTGCATTCAATTTTGTTTCGTGAGTACTGTAATGAGTTTTTACTCGAATAAACCGAATAATAATATATTTAAAAAAGAAATATTTGAATTTCTTGAAATAAACAGTATGAGCACCCTATATAAATATAAATAATTTGTATACAAATAAACCAAATAAAAAATATTGAAAAAAAAATTATTTGAATTTCTCAAATTAAACTAAACGAAACACCCTATATAATTATAAATAAAAGTGGCCATCACGTCCACATGAGCATATTTGCTGCAATAAAGCAATAGAGTATTGATTTTTTTTTAATTCGAAAGTATAAACCACTTTTGTGCCACCCTGTACAAACACATACACATATGTATGCACATGTCTTTCGGTACCAGCTTTGTTTTTTCCTATATTTAGTTTACTATCCATTTCGGTGTACGTGTACGCTTATATTCGCTTAGTATACGTAGAGATACATAAATACACACCCACACATATAAATGCATGTGTTTGTGTGCGTGTAATATTCAAGGTACTTACATTGTGCTCGTCCTGACCAAAATTGGTTGACCGAAAAACGCCGGAACGTTCTCATCCATTAGCGAATGTGTTTTGATGAAATTCAACGTCGGTTCCGGCAGTGTTCGTGAATCATTGTGACAGGAGCCGGGTCGCGGTTCGGGCACCTGTAATGGTAAAGATTACGTGTATAGAATAACTTCGTACGGCATGCTTGTACGCTGGTGTGTGTGTTGTTGTAAGCTGAAAGTTAATGTGCAATTTTTTTTATGTTGATGTTGCTGAGGATGACGTTGCAGTTTTCGCTGAAGTTTTTATGTTGTTTTATTGCACAATTTCAATTTTTTCCAAACACCTCAGCCAAAGCGAAAAAAAAGGTGGCAGGTACATAGTTATGCAAAAATGAATTGCAAACAAGGCAGGTTTGTGCTGTCAGTATATGGAGAAGAGTATGAAAGTTTGAGTATGCAAGAAAATTAAAGGCAAGAGAAGGTGTTTGAGCTCAGCGTTCGAATTCTTTTGGTTGGACTTGAGGTGTGGTAGCTTACTTGTCTCCATCCTTGTAGAAAGGACTAAAATCTTTAATCGGAAAATTTTAGTTTAACATTTCAGAGTTCGGAGGGACAGAGCTTGAAGGGTACCAAACAACGGTTTAAGAGAGAGAGAGAGAGTGAGAGAGAGAGAGAGAGAGAGAGAGAGAAAAGAGAGTCAGATACAGATCATCATAACTATTCTATATTATTCTGCGTTGGATTTCGAGGCCAACGCAGAATAACTCTTGTCAACAGGTGCTACTTTGGATTGAGTAACCAATTGGGAAGTAAAGTCCTTTCTCGACGGACAAAGGCCAAACTTTACAAGCCCCTCATCATTCCCGCTCTTCTATATGGGACAGAGGCATGGACGATGACGTGATGATGTGATGAATCGGCGTTAAGAGTTCTCGGGAGAAAGGTTCTGCGGAAGATATATGGAACGATGAGCTGTACGAGATATAAGACGATTGACATAGTTCAGCAAATTAAGAGACAGCGGCTACGCTGGATAGGTCATGAGGCCTGTATGAATGAAAACACTCCAGTTGTGAGAGTATTCGTCACAGTACCCTACAGGGAAAGCAGAGAAAGAGGAAAACCTCCACTCCGTTGGAAAGACCAGGTAAACAAGGACTTGGTTACACTTGGAATATCCAATTGGCACCAAACAGTCAAAAGGAAGAACGACTGCTGCGCAGTTGTCAACTAGGCTATAACCACGTAAGTGGTGCCTGGGCCAATAATGAATAATAATGTATATTATATGATATTATACAACTTGTGTATACATATGTACTAAGATTTGGGTCTTCCTAATATATATTTTTTCACTCACAATTAAATATATGTAAAAAATATATATTCCGGTTGCGGATACGGGCTAATCTGTGATTGCCGAGCCGTAGGCACATGAATTAACCGCAAATTGCGGATAGTGAAGGACATTTAGATCTGAGGGTTATCTGCTAATAGCGCTGCAGTCCCGGACAGCGTGCAGCTATAGGGTGGGAAAGTCTCAGAGAGGTTTTGTGTCACTCGGAATTGGTCTGTTGCGGTTACGTAGACCCGACTGTCGTGGGAACGGACACTGAATTCTTGATAAATCCCGAGTTTCTATGATATCAAACCCTCAAGAGTCGGTAG
The DNA here is from genome assembly GCF_016617805.1 of Bactrocera tryoni. Taxonomy (NCBI): domain Eukaryota; kingdom Metazoa; phylum Arthropoda; class Insecta; order Diptera; family Tephritidae; genus Bactrocera; species Bactrocera tryoni. The sequence continues at coordinate 68,982,777 of NC_052500.1, forward strand.
GCTCATATCGTAGGACAGGGGTAGGAGGGAGCTGCCATTGAGCCAGCAGTATCGTCCAGAGACTTCGACGAAGTCTACTAATAAGTATTTAGTCATTAAAGAACCGCTTTATCATTACAATTATCATGGGAAACCTACCACTTCGAATAAGAGTTAATTTTAAAATGGATTAAAAGTTCCAGATTGGAAACCAGTATCGAGAAATTCTCCCCACTCTGGTAGTCTGCACAACATTAAAACGATTTTTATAACAAAAGGCACAAGACCCTATGCTCTAGTGGGAGATGCAGAATATGAAGATGATGATGTATAACTAAACTTTTGAGACAGAAAATGCTTTTATTTTATGAATTTTTAAACTATTTTTGAATAAGAAGTGGTGACGAATGGGAAATTTGAATCGGCGCGATAAATATAAAAGGTTCTTAATAAATTTGGAACACTTAGGCTCTCAACCATAAAATATTCTTCCATGTTATCGCAAAGGAAATACGAGAATCTCCTAGTTTAACTCCTCATCATTAAGGGGTAAGACCACTGCACTACCGAACTCTTCATCTTTAAGGGTTAAGGCCATTGCACTCTCAAACAAAGTAAGACTGGAGAGTACATTTTGAATGCAGAGCTTCAAGGAGTTGTTGGAACTATTGCAGAAGAGAGATTGCCTCAAAATGACCCCACTCGGTATATTGGCTTTGTTACAGAGATCGTGTTAAATTGTCAAAGTGGCCACGAAAATGAGATTTAAAACAGAGACAAACACAACGTTTTTCTTCTCCAGGTGATAGGACTGGACCAATGGTACAATTAACGAAGGCGAAATTTATAAATATCAACCAAGGAATAAAGAAAGTAGGAACAGAAACAGCCTTCACAAGCTTCTGCTGTAATAATCCATACAAAAACACCAGCTTAAGACAACAATTCAGTGTTTTAATCTGAAATTATTGGAATAATAGAAGGCGTCAAGTGGGCTTCAGTGTGAAACAGCAAGTCCAATAACTTTCTACTGGTTAGCCAAGCGGCAATAAAGGCTATCCGTAGCGACTATTTATACGAAGTCTTAGGTCTGCTCTCTCAACGTCTGGTTAGGAGCCATCTGTTAGTTAAGTTATAGTTAAAATAAGATTCTTTACAGAAAGAAACGAGTCTTTGTTAAGTTAACCAGAACTTAACTGACAGATAGCTGCAAACCGGGAAGGTCCTTAGTGAGAAAGATTATGTAAGAAGGCAATAATTAGACTTGCAGTGAAAAACTCATCGTCTGGGTAGCCAGTCATATAGGAAAAAGTCAGAATGAAAAGGCAGATTAGCTGGATCGTTCGGGGGTAACCGGGAATGCAGTTCCGTTACGCTAAACAAAAGAATTCAAAGCTTTCGAGGGTCCTTCGAGGGTTACTTGAAGCAACGGACTCTTGAGGAATATCTCACTTGCATAACAGGGGAAGCATAAAAGTGCTTTGGCGTAGTATTGATGGCGGAAGTTTCTGCTTTTAGGTCAGAGGGAACGAATTAACACTGAAAATGCTATCACAGTCCATCTATCTAAAGGATCCCACCTCCCGAATTTTTGCAAAGTATTATGGCCAAAATGGAAAGCATATGCGGAGGATGATGAGATGCTAGAATATTACTTCTGTGAATGCTCAACCTACAGTCGGCTGAGACGGGATATCTTCCACTGTTTCCAACGTTTCAATTTCGAAGATATTGGGCAGTTAGGTTGGAAAATTTTCAGATATTTGTGTTAATTCCATGGAATTGAAAAGCTGGGCATAATTGGTTACAACTTACAAGCAAAATAAGTCTGACGATGGCTTAAGTGCGACCGCATGTGGTCAGCCTCTCCTGGGAATCACTTTTCAAGCAACCAACCAATCAACTCATAACTTCTAGTTCTACAGTAATACGAATGTATGCGTGTTTTTGAATCGATTTCACTTATCATCGATACCATCACACCAATTTTTAGCCTCAACTTTTTAAATAATTGGGATTCTTTAATCAACCAATTTCGATTTTTAATTAATTAATTTTAAAGTTTTTTGGCAAATGCACATTTCTAAATCATTTTCAAAACCAGCAGATCGTTTATTTTGTATACATATCAAGTAAAGTATAGCACCGGTAGAGGATTAATTGGATTGGATTAAGAGGATTAATTGGAAGGTAATTAAATGCGATTTTTTAAATAAATCGCCAAATTAGTTTAACACCAACTATGTAATCCGCTGAGGATGCGCGCTGATACCTGCGTAAATATACATATTTACATATTTATTGTAATCTACAAATTTTGTTGACTCTTTACCAAATTAGCCTGAGGGTGAATGTATAGGTGTATGTGTGTGTGTGTAGAAATGTGTGCGCACATCCGCTAATTGGCCACTTAAAAACCGAAAGTACTACCTACTACGCTTGTAGCTGTATACAAAACATGCATACATATACACATACATATAAACACACAGCGATATACATATGTATGCAAGCGATTAAGCAGATGTTTATGTAGTCGCATTAAAAGTCAATCACGATTAAATGAATTTTAATTTGTGCGCATTTCAGTTAAATATGCACTCAGACGCGCAGATGGATGATGTGGATATCCAAGTGGCGGGCGCTGGAGTGGATGCGGGTGTGGCAGTGGATGAGTGCGCGACACGACATCAACTGCGGTTTGTGGCATATCAATAAAAATGAGTGGTTAAGTGCCAGCGCGTATGAGGCCAATTTAATTGAAAGTACACACACACACACAAATGTTTGTATATAGTGACAAAGCGACGCTGTTGACATTCATGTGTGTGTTGGTTTGCATGTCGATATTAAATTGGTGGAAAAGAATGTTAACTTCGTCTGCAATGAAGTTATAATACCCTTCACAGTTGGATTTATTATGGCATAAAAGGTATATAAACGGATTTTAAACGGTCAGTTTGTATGACAGCTATATGATAAAGTGGTTCGATCTGAACCGTTTTTTCGTAGATAGCAGGCAGGATTTGAAAAAATGTCTGAACCAAATTTCGTACAGATAGCTTGTCAAATAAAAAAGTTTTTCGTACAAAGGCTAGATTTTGTTTGCTCAGTTTATATGGCAGCTATATGCTATAGTGAGCCGATCTGAATAATTTCTTTCGAACTTATAGCCTGGCCTGAGAAAATAGTCTGTGCCAAATATAGTGAAGATAACTTGTCAAATTACAAGGGCTTGATTTGCATAGTTCTGTTTGTATGGTGGCTATATGCTATAGTAATCTGATCTAAACGATTCGTTGGGAGGTTATAGCCAGGACTTCGAAAATAATCCGTACAAAATTTTTTGAGTATAGCATGTCAAATAAAAAAGTTTTTTATACAAGGACTTGATTTTGTACGAGTAGCTTATATGGCAGCTATATGCTATAGTAATCCGATCAGAATGATTTGTTTGGAGATCGTAGCCGGGTCTTCAAGGATAATACATGACAAATTTTGTGAAGCTATCTAGACAAATAAAAAAGTTTTTCATACAAGGACTTGATTGGGATCGTTCAGTTTTTATGGCAGCTATATGATATAGCGGTCCGATATCGCCGGGTTCGATAAATTTTCAGCTACTTGAAGAGATAATGGTGTGTGCCATATTTCAGATCGATATCTCAAAGACTAAGGATTATAACGCGTATATACAGACAGATGGACATAGAGACGAACGGACCTAAAGGACTCAGTTCCTCACGCTGATCATTTATATATCAATGTATAAACATTATAAGATCCCTGGCGTTCATATTTATTACAAACTTTGTGTCAAATTTAATATATCTTGTTCCAGGTATAAAAACTATAGTATATATACCAATATAATGTATTGTGCAAGGGCACTCTGCAACCCTTGCCTTTCTGTGGATTTGTGTACTGAAAATTGTGGCATTTTAATTGCGAAAATAATGAAAAATCGAGAGAAAATACAAATACATATATATATATGTGTATATTGCATACCTTGGCATTATTGACTGGCAACCAATTTGAGTTAATGCTGCTTTGCTCCTTAAAGTTGCCCTCGAATGTGTCGGCGATTTTCTGCAATGTGGAGCAATAATGAAAAATAATTATGTATATGAAAATATATAATATATGTACATATTAAGTACATATACATGTATGTTTACATGTATAAGTTTGTGCATGTAAAATTAAATTAAATACGAATTCGGCAAAGCGGAAAAATCAATATTAAGTGATGGCCAAAAAAAGCTCATTTCGCGAAGCAAGAGTGGCGCGTGTAAACATTTATAAAGGGTGGCGCAAATGCAGACTAATTTCATAAAGGTCGGTCAGTTGTTGTGCTTTGTTCTCCCACGGAGCAAATTCCATTTCGAGGTTCCCTACTTTTTAAAGAAAAAACACATAAACTTCAAATTCCTGGTGGCCAATTGACCGAACCCAAACGTGAAATTAATTGCCCATCGAAGTGTTCTCTCAATAAATAAATTGATTGTAGCGATGTGTGGGAAGTAGCGTCGTCTTGTTGAAACCAAATATCGCCGAGATCATGAACTTCAATTTCAGGCATCAAATAGTCGGTTATCTTGGTGCTATAACGGTCGTCTTTGACGGTTATGTTCACACAGGCATTATTTTTAAAGAAAGAAATATGGACCGATGATTCCACCTGCCCACAAACCATACCAAACCGTTGTTTTGTCGGAATGAAATGGCAGCTCTTGAATCTCTTCAGGTAGCTCTTCGTCCCAAATGTGGCAATTTTGTTTGTTTACATACCTCTTGAACAAGAATCAGGGGTAACCTGAACAAAATTTATATCGAAAACGTCGGATCTTCTTGGAACTTTTCAAGAGTGCATAGAGCGAAGCGATGTCGCTTCGGAAGTTTCAACGACTTCCGTTCTTGCACAGTTTGTATTTTGTATGCTTTCAATTTAAGATCTCTACGTAAAATGCGCCAAGTCGTTCCATACGTCAGTCCGAGTTGGTGCAACACTCTCAGCTACGGCTGCTATATTTACTTCACTGCGTGCTGGACCATAAGTTAAAGTTGAAGGATTTGTAAACGTTTTTCATACGTAAACCTTTTCACCATGAAATACTTAACAAAAGTTGCTTGACAGCTTGACACGGTTCCTGCGCGATCTGTCAAAAAGAAGCTATTGAAAATGGTACCTCTACTTGGATTCTCCGTGAGGGCATTCAGTTACAACTAAAAGGTTCCCGTTTCTTTCAATGAGGGGATTTTCGAAATCATTTAGAGTTGAATTTAAAATCGGTCCCCATTTTTGACTTCCCTTCCAGAGAAGAAGGTGAAATTGGCGTGGTGGATAAGGGCGAGGGTATAAGCATATATATGGATGGCTCCAAGCTAGATAACCGAGGAAGTGGTGTATTATCTATAAAGCTAGATACCAAAATCGCCTACCAGACCATGGCGGTGTCTTCGAAGCGGAGATCGGAGCAGTTAAAGAAAGCCTTCTTGTTCTGACAAGGAGTATGCTCACAATTAGAAATATATTTTCATATACAGAAAGCCAGATGGCTTTGAGATCAGCAAAGTCGCGTTGGGTTTCGTTGAAGTTAGTGAAAAATGCCCAGGTCCCTTAGTAGATCTAACGACCTATTTAACGATAAACCTACAATGAATTTTAGGGTATAGTGATATCCTTAGAAACTATGCAGCAGAGGGATAGATGCGTTAGAACAGGCACCACCACCACAACTACATTTAGACTTCGAAACCGAGGACATTTAAATGCCTCTAACTACCAGATATTTTATTGACAAACATATCCGAGGCTTGGTGGAATTAATTTTAAAGCGCGACTAGCAAGCAAACGCAGCACAAATGGAATATTGGCCCCACATGTCGTCTATTATTATAAATTAAAAAGGAATGATATACGAACTCTAGTAGGAGTAGCAAAAGGTTACTGTCTAATAGGCAGACATGCCAGTAGACTAGGAATGTCATATAGCGACTATTGTAAAAGCTATCCGGGGGTAGAAGAGGAAGAAATAAGGAGACTTCTTCTATGCTATTGTAAGGCTCTATATAGGAAAATAGTAGCAACTAACAGTCAAAAGTTTCTTGACGTCATTACAATGGGCCAACTAAAGGCCTAGGTTCGTCGCTAGACAGCCACTTTACCCATCATACTACGGCAGATGCCTTCGAAGGGTTTTTATTCCATTATCATAAACTCTATATACATATAGCAGTGATGTAAGTAGAAGAGGGAGGATACTTTTCAGAGATTATGAACTTTGATTAAGGGGTTAAAAATTGTTCGGAGATCCTTAATGTTCCACCATAAATACCGACATACCTCAAATACCCTTCAAGGGTTTTTATTTTGGTGTCATATATTCTATATATAGCAATGATACTTGTAAATAAGAGAAGGGAAGTCTTTTCAGAGACAAATATTATGAACTAAACTGATTAAGGGGTTAAAAATTGTTCGGAAATCCTAAATGTTCCTATAGGGATTCCAGGATTAATAAGAGAGTAATAGTAATAATCGCGAGAGGTTACAAAATCTTTGCTATGTAAATGCTGATGCTTTCTCGGAAGTGGTTTTAGGATCATAATGCTCTGGATCTGGATCTGGACGTTTTAAAATATTTGTTACTATATAATATATATTTACATGCATGTAGGCAGTTCTTGGGCTTTTCCGATTCCGCTTCGAAAGGTATGTTTAGATCTACATGTTTTCGGAAAGAAGTGAATTACAATTTCGAAGATTAATTCGCAAAAAGTTAATAACGTGCGGCGGTTATATTTATTTTACAGACGGTATGTAGCTATATGGAACTCTTTGTTCATATAATTTAAATTCCTTAAACGCTCTTTCATAACACTTATAAGCTATAAACAATTTGTTCGAGCTTTCGTTCGCTTTGCACCTAACTTTTGCATATTTTTTCCACAGAATTTATTTCATTCAAGCGGAAGCTACTAAGTATAAATATTTGCGTTTGAACCACCCTGTTTACAAAGCACTACACTACCGCATGAATACGCGCTACCACCATCCCAGTATTACAAGTAGCACCAAAGCATATAAATTTATGTAAGCGCATATACTAATAGACGAAATATAGCTCTCGAGGTTGAGACGAACTTACCTGCAGTGAGAATGCACAAACTGCCGAGCCGGGAATTGAATTTGTTGGTGTATTAAAAACGCCATAAATCAATTTGGCGCTTGTTTGGCCATAGTGTCCTTCGACGAGATTGCTAGCCGATTCTGGTCGATTGTCAAATGGCACAAATGCACAAGCGGGGCGATGAGCAGCAGGCGGCAGCAAGTGGAGCGCAAGCCAACGGTGGCGTGGCGTGGCGGGGGGAGAAGTAGAGAAAAGAAATAAATATAATGAATTGCATGAATGTTAAAAAAGTTTTATAGGTGAATATTTAAAATGAATTCGACGGCATATTATGGGTGGATATGTGCCTGTGTGGATGAATGCTATGCCGCAGCGGAGACAAGGAATTTTAAAATCGCAACATTAATTTTAATGTCACGGCAAATCAAGTGGCGGCATTAGGCAATTCTCGCCCACGAAAACCAACAAACAAAAAACGGAAAGGAAATAAAAAAATTGGAAAAAATTTTGTAATAAAAAATGGCCAACGCATATATTTGCACTTACGTATCTCATTGAAGTAGAACGGATATTCGCCGGGTATGGAGCAGTTGAGGCGTGATTTCAGGAATGACGTCCAGCGATTGCGAAAACGATGCGGTCCGCCCTTGTCCCATTTGCAGACACGCGCGACGCGTGAGTAAATTGCCTAAATTTGGGCGAAATGACAAATACACATACAATGAGTAAAAAAATATTACAACAATAACAAAGTAAGCGAAATGTAAATCATTGACGAGTAACAACAAGAACAGTTACAGGAATGTACGAGAAAATTACGCAGAGCTGAAATGCTGTCGAAGGCAAACATTAAGCGGGCGCAGCGTTGTGGCGCGGCACAAACAGCGACAGACGCAGCCACAGTGAAAATATGAGCGTCATTAACGGCGATTGATGTGTTTGCGGTTGGTGCGGTGAGTGTGCGTGTGGCAGGCTCGCGCTCTTAATGTGGTGAGGCATAACTTTTGTGCAGCGTTACTTTTTTAGCGTTGTGTCAAATATATTAGACCGCACTTTATGAAGTTTAGTGCGTCAGAATATAGTAATTTTAAAAAGTGGGGCACAAAAAATGTCAATAATGCCTTGGTTGCTTGCTAATAAACTTTAGGCGTGGAGTTTTGTACTGCATTGTGCAAAGAAGGAAAATTGGTATAAGCTAATTAATTATGACGTACATACCCGAAAGCCGGCGATATTAATGTTGAGATTATGCCTTTGTATTGACGCAAATAAATATGTGGTAACTTTTAGGTGTAGGTGTTGATTATCCAGAATTAATTGCTTATTATATCTGAATTATCACCAAATTATACTCCGTCAGTATTTACAGGAACCAAAAATATTTTTGGTAATTATAATTCCAATTGCTAGTGACGTACGTTCAAGAGGTAGGTAGATTTCCATAGAAAAAAAGGTTGATCTCATCAAATTTGTATGGCAGCTATATGCTATAGTGGTCCGATCTGAATAATATGTTCGACGAATGTAGTGTTCCCTCCGATAAAAACTCATTTCAAAGCTTGTGAAGATATCTTGTCAAACAAAAAAGTACAAGTACCATACAAGAACTTGATACTGAACGTGAGTTTGTATGGCAGCTATATGCTATAGTTGTTCGATCTGAATAATTTTTTCAGAGATTGTAGCACTGCCATGGGCTAGAATCTATGCCAAATTTCGTGCTGATATTTTGTTAAATAAAAAAGTTTCCCATACAAGGACTTAGTTTTGATAGATCAGATTTTATGGCATATGTATGCTATAGTTGTTCGATCTAAATAATATGACTAAAGATTATATCGATTCTTTCAACAATAATCTGTGCAAAATTTCGTGAATATATCTCGTCAATTAAAAAAGTTTTCCCTACAAGAAATTGATTTTCATCGTTATGTTTGTATGGCAACTATATGCTATAGTGGTCCGATCTTAACAATTTCTTTGAAGCTTATAGCTTGATCTTGGGTAATGATCTGTGTGAAATTTCATGAAGATATCTCGTCAATTAAAAAAGTTTTTCAAACCAGAACTTGGTCCCTATCGGTCAATTTGTATGGCAACTACAAGTATATGATGTAGTAATTTGATATCAGTGGTTCCGAAAAATATTCAGCTTTTAACTGAGAAAACGAGTGTGCGATATTTCAGATTGATATCTCAAAAACTGAGCGACTAGTTCGCCTATTTATAGATGGAAGACAGCTAAATGAAAATAGTGACGAGTCTAAAATATTTTCCTCAGAGTGTTAAAAACTTCGTGCAAAACTTATTATGCACTGTTAAGGGTATAAAATCAACAAAAGAAAACAAATTTACTACAAGATTATACACAGATTTGCAAATATGTTTGAAAAACAGTTTTAACTTTTGCTTTCCAGATCTTCGCGTACTACAACAGTGAAAACTATGTTCGGAGTGGAGGTAAGAGATATGGTGGGATTCACAGTGAGGTTGAGCCAAACTCTTAGTTCGAACCTTTACTGTCAATAATTGGACACTTTTCAACAATAAAAACTAACTGTGTTCCAGCAGAACAACGCCTGGTCGAACTGAGCAAAAGTGATACGCCAGAAGCTACGGTAGCTTGGTTGGAAGGTTCATTTGTATTCACATTATAGCACTGAGCTGGCATCAAGGATTACTTCATATTACAGTGTATGCCGAATGTACGAACACACATATATGGTAATTAAACTAAAGTAGTATGGGAGTTGGAGGTAACTCTCTCTCGACGTACAAAGACCAAATTCAACACGTTAGTCATCATCTCCGTCTTGCTATGTACTGCAGCGGCACGGACGATGATAACATCGGATGAGTAGATGTTGCGAGTTTTCGGGAGAAAGATTCTGTGGAAGATTTATGGGCTTTTGCGCATTGGCAACGGAGAATGCAAGAAAACACTCCAGCTCTACTCCAGCAGTACTCGCCGGAGGAAGCGGAGAAAGCGGAAGGCCTCTACTACGTTGGACAGACCAGGTGGAGAAGGATCGAGACTCACTTAATATTTACTTCGATTACTAACACCGCACTATTGATCGTTTATCCCAAACGTCTATCAGTTGAAGACAAAATGAGTTGTGGTCATCGCCGGGTGGTTTGAACCAATTCAGCAATAAAAACCGTTCGCGAACACATTCGCAGAAACCGGCATAGCTAAAACCAAATTATGTCAAAGGAAATATATATCTCGACCAGAACAATGTCAAGATTTATTCCAAATCGTCTCCACAGGAAAGCCACTGCCAACTGGTCATCTTTTGACAACACGTTTGAGACAAATTGGATTCAAAACATGCAAGCGGCATCATAAGTGATCAATGGACATATGTAAGTATTATCCTTACAGGGGGAAAAATGTCACTGTTGAAATAGTTTGCAATAAGCAAAGCGATAAAATCTCGAAAACTTCCAACGAGGCAAAAAGTTTATTCCAAGGGTTCAATTGGCCTCCAAACAGCTGCTCTAATGGTTTGGTGGGGAGCTTTCTGTGAAGGCGTTACCTTCACTTCTGTGAAAAAAGTCCTAAAACTGGGTAACAAGTGTAGCAGCAGGATGTTTTAGAAGACTTACCACGTCTTTAAGCGATATTCGCCTCGATGGAGAGTCTTGTATCTTCTAACAAGATTTGGCAAGACTAGATTTGAATACATTTTCTGGAAGTCATCAATACTCTTAGAAACTGTCGGTGCTGCACTGGTCAATGCCAGAATAATTTAAGAGCTTGTATGAAAGCAAACACACTTCGAATTTAATTTAATATATGCATTATTAATTATGATTAGATTAGTTTAGTTAGTCTGGTACGCCAATGAGCTACGTATAGACCAGTTTTGGTCCTTTGCGATACCAGATGGCGTTTAATTACTAGGTCCTTGAGGAGTAGTCATCCTTTTACGATGCCTGCGCTTGAAGCGAATTTCAACAGATTCTGTGGCCTTACTATCGATACCTCTTCCGGTGTGTCATACCTTGGGGACCACAGATGCTTACAGCGTAGTCTTACCAATATTTCCCTGGTATCTTTCTCTAGGCGTTTCCTGCAGTCTTCGCGATCTGCTAGCCCCATTCTGCGGGCGTGTGTCGCCACCGGAGTATTCTGATCATATTTCTACAGTCTCTGCTATCGAATTCCAATAGGCATTTTGGAACTTCCGATATACTTCCGATATGAAATTAACTTTATTATTAAAATGTCTTATATTTTCTCTTTAAAACTTTGTGAACTGGTAGCAGAATTAATGGCAGTAGTAAAGTTACTGCCCAAAGTTGTCTTTGGGTTTGAAGCACTTTGACCTATTCAAAAAGCTTACAGTTAAAGGTGGTGCAAAATAACTGTCGGACAATTCCTGTAATCAAGTTTAAAATCATATAAAGGAAATCATATAACTTGTATAAAATTTCTGACAGTATGCATCTTGACGAAAAAGTTGGCGAATAAATTTGTTAGAAGAAGAAGTTCATCAAAACTAGATATTTCTGATACATATTTTAATATGGCTTTTTCGAAAAATTTTAAAAGGCGTATATATATATGGTATATGTAGACATATAAGACATACAACAATTATTGATAAAATATTTGGTTAAGCTCGGTATTTCCACATACTAGAGCGTTCCCGCTGTCATTGAATTTTTATGCGAAAAAACGTTGTTTTTAATATTCTCTCAACTACCAACGCTCCACTTATCACAAAAAATCAGTTCACTGAACAAATGTATACGCTTTTTTTGGACAACTGTAAAAACTGAGTTATGATAAAATTTCGCTCTCGTGTTTTTCAAACAACATTTCAACTCGACGCGTGTGGCTGTACCGTTGAGTGCGTGTGAAAAAATTAAACAATTACAACACGCTTTCAAATCAATTAAAAACACTCGTGACAAATGTTTAAATTACGCTTGTACAAATGCAACAACAAAAAAGCCGCTGCTGTGCGCTATAAGTTATGGATTTCAGGAAAAAAATGTTTTTAATAAAAATGTTGTTTTTCATTGCTATACGCACCTTGCCGCAATTGATGTACTCCACAGCCGTTTCTCTGAAGAAAAAATACACAAAGTCACCTTGTGTAAAAGAGCTGACAAAATTTGGCGCTGCAAAAAAGTGAAAAGAGAGAATTGCAATAAACAAGTAATAAGAGTGTTTTATTATTTTCAAATATGAGATGAATAAAATAACAATAATGAAAACGAAGCACCGGAAATCAAAATGAATTGTCATTTAATTAAATAGTTTCATGGTGCTCTAATAGTTTTTGTTGCAAGTAGCAAATGTGTATTCAATTTCTTGTTTTACTAATGGAATATAAACAATAATGCACGTTTTGTTTTTAATTTGTTTAACAATTACTATAAATAATATTTCAACGATTAATTCTATGTCTTAGAGGTCGGAGAAGTACATATCGATCAACTTATTGCATTTTAGATAGTTCTTAATTTAGTCAATTAAAGAATGGTGTGTCCTATATGTCTCAAATTTCTACTAATATTGGTTATTATGCGCCAAAAAAGCTTTTAGATTACTCAATTATTTCCCTTATTTACGCAATTAGCAAATTGTGTGCACTAATTGAGTCAATTAAGGTACTTTCAGAATTTATATAAATTTATAATTGTATTACAAGCCTTTCAAAAAGTTTTTAATTTACTCAATTAGAAAATTGTATGCGTTATGTATCTCAAATTATAAATAATTTTAATTATTAATTACCTAAAGCATTAATGAAGGCTTTATTAACGTTTCAGACAATCCTTAATTTACACAATTAGTAAATTGTCTGCAGTAATTGAATCAATTAAAGTAATTTTAGAATTTATGTTATTTCACAATTGTATTTCAAGCTTTTCAAACAGTCCTTAATTTTACTCAATTAGAATATTGTATGACGTAAGTGTCTCAAATTCTTAATAATATTGATTATTTTGTGCCTCAAACGTTTTTGAAAAGCTTTTAGACGACTCTATAAGTGTTTTGGATAATCCCTAATTTACTCAATTAGCAAATTCTGTGCACTAATTGAATTAATTCAGATACATTCAAAATTTATGTAAATTTGTAATTATAATACAAGCCTTTAAAATAGCCATCCGTCAATTTACTAAATTAGCATATTGTAAGCTATGCAAATAATCCTTAAGTTACTTAGTTAGTAAATTTTGTGAACCAATTGACTCAATTAAGGTACTTTCAGAATTTATTAAAGTGTATTTTTAATGACAAAATGCGCATTTAGTCAAGTAGTAAATTGTGTGCACTAATTGACTCAATTAAGATACATACGTCAGAATTTATGGAAACTTATATGTATATGCGTTGTAATGCCAATTATACATGCCTGCCCTTAATTTAGTCACGGTTCTATGTTACGACTGCGAGTAAAGGTCGCAAAAGCGATACTTGACAACAAAGCTGAGGGCCTTACATACCATACACACATGATTATGATTATTAACGATACATGAGCTTATGAATATGATGTCGAAAGAGTTAAACTATTTGTGTATCGCCGAAAACACTGAAGAATATCTCGGCCGAGGCTTATAACAAGTGTAAGGAAAATTGGATTAAACGTTGGCTTGCTTGTAGTGAGTTAAAAATAGAATCATTTAGAGGCAATAATAAAGATTTGTATGGAAACTGTGAAACTATTTTTTTCTTTCGAGATTTCACAAGAGCTCAACATCTCTCTCGAGCTCTTTCGAATGTTTTTCGTGTATATTTTCAGTATGAAACGCGTTCTTGCTTATCTCGTTCTGAGAAAACTGAATTTTTTTCAAAAAGAGTGCCGCAAAAAAGGCTCTTTGGACTTGCTTTATTGTGCGTTGTCCGATCCCACATCCATGGTTAGCGTTATAACTGCCGATGAGACATATAGATAGTATGTTATGAATTCAAACCCAAAAACGCAATGAATACCATCGATCAACAAATTTGGATTCGAGTGATTTTTTTTCCCCCAAACCGAAATTGCTACTCCGTGGAACCCGTTTTTAGTCGATCGAGGAGGTAAAAGAAAATTCGCTGAAGGAGCTGAACGCCATTCCAAAAAGGGCTTGTGAAAAATGTTTCGAACACTGGATAAATCGTAGGTACTATATCTGGTGGGGATTACTTTGAAGGCGACAATATAAATATTGATGAATAATTAAATATTTTGCGTTTTATTAATAATTTCCGTGTACTTTTTTGTAATAATAAATTGAAATTAAAATGCTACTGCGAGTTCAAGAAAGGCCAGCCAACGTTTGCGTAGAGTCATCGATCATTTACTGCAATGTGAAGGTTTTTGATATAAACACTCTAAAAGTTTGAAATAAAGTCGAATTTGAAGGAAGTCTAGCATATTTCTTTGGCGGATTTTCAGACTACGTGATATTTTCTAAAAAAAAATATGATTATATTAATGAGGAAAATTTTCTATAATTTATGGGTTTTGAGGCCGTGAATTCTCTGAGGTTTAAATATTGTTTTGGGTTCAATCTAGGAAAATGATATTTTTCTGTAACAACTTTAATACATTTTTAGTCCGGAAAGATATTCGCAATAGTCTAACTCTTTACTCAAACGGCTAACAGATACAACTAAGTGAGCTAAGCAGCAATTGCTAACACTCACTATGCTTATAGTGTTTGATAAGTGCGCTAATGACTCGAGCTAAAAATATTACCTCATACACTTTGTACAGGAGTATTTTTCCTGTCATGGTCAATCACAAATAAACGCGATTAGAGGCATGAAAATTACACACAAATACTGACAAAGTACTAAACGCACAGCTTTCAGGCTAAGAAGTTAACTGATACTCAGTACTACTAAGACACTCAGCCTGTTAGTTAAGACTGACTGAGTCGTCAATACTTGAGAGTGGTTGGTGTGAGTCTACTTTATAGCTGCACTACACTAACAGTAACAACAATATACTTTATATTACAACAATTTCCAACAACAATATACTTTATATTACAACAATTCCGAACCATGTTGATACCTATTACCAAAAATAACAAAACGATGGCGCAAACGACTAAGGGGACCACCAAGCAACGATTGGCCATCAACACGGCTACCACAACAATAATGCAATTACGTTGCGCTACTAACAACAATAACATGCTATAAATAGTAGAAAAAAAACGTATTTCATTGTGCAGAAGTAAAAACTCACCATTGAGGCTTAGGCTGTCGTATTGCTCCGTCTGTAGCGGCTCACGATAGATAATCGGATCACTGCCGCTAAAATCGGCCACAGTGCCGGAGTATAGCTCGTTATCTGCAATAGAAGAAAATATGGTTGTAAGTAAGTGTGTGAGGAAAAGTTATATGCCATTTATATATGTATATATGTATGTATGTATAGAAAGAAGGTTATATATGGAAGCACAAAGAGTGTCGTAATAAACGATTTGATGGTGATGAGTGGTCGGTGGAAGGATATGCCACTCGCTACTCATCTAACAAGGGGATGGGGGTACATAAAGATGGAATTATACGAAGAAAGCTAAAGCAAACACATAAAAGGAATGGGATAGCATGGAATAAACGTTGAAAAAAATGATTAGGGCAAAAAAAAAGACGAAAAAGCAAAAAAATAAAAAGAAACAGCAACAAAAACAAGAAACAAGATTTTAAATGATTGCAGCTACGACTGGATTTGCTGGACATGCAAATAATGCACAACAAGCGGATTGTGAAAGGCATAAAAGTATAATCGAAATTATAGCAATAGGATATAGACGGACTGCAGACACATATACATACATACAAACTGATATATAAATGAAAATGGTTGAACTGTACGCTTGACTGCGCTTGTATGTAGCTGAAAGCTCACCAAAAAGGAAGCAAGCAACAACAGCAATAACAAAAAATAATAAAAAATAAATAAATGATTGAATTTAGTGGCTGAGTACAACACGAGGTGGCGTGGGAGACGACGCACCACAAGTAAGAAAGGTATTACCATAAAGCAAAGCGTAGTAAATCGATTTTGTACGCGAAACGCTAAACAAAGCAGATTAATATTATCATATTGTAGCTGAAAGCAAAATATTGATTTTGTCGGTATATAAATAAATGCATAATACAGTATTACAAAGGATATTTACTGATTCCATTTAAGCGGATCAAGCATTTAATGCAGGTGTAGCATAAGTTGTGCTGAGTGTGTTTGGCGCAGATTTCGCACGCCATAGCAGTGTTGCTTTTTCGGCTAAGGAGCGAAATACATATATATTTTGCAATTTCCCTTTTGAATTCGGAATAAAAAAAATTACAATTTCCTTTTCGAATTTGGAATTATTATTATTTAAAGATGGATTTTTGGAAATGTGTTTCTTTAGCTTGCATTGAGAAATATAAAATATTTTGAGGAGAAGTTAAAGACTTTTAACACCGAAATATGTTCGCGGACATGTTCTTTAAAACTATCGTCAGAAATATTTTTTTTATACTTAACGAGGCATGAAACACCCTTAAGATCTATAAATGAATCACATATAATAAGAATACTAATTGGCTTCTTAAACAAAACAATAGCACCCTTCATAGCTGCATTTTGATAGCACAAAAGACTATAAACAGATTTTTAACCCGATTTTGAACAAACAGTTTGTATGGCAGCTATATGCTGTAAGAGTCCGATCTTAAAAATTTCTTTGAAAAATGTACCGTTGTTTTTGGCAATAATCTACGCCAAATTTCATAGAGATATCTTGTCAAACAAAAGAGTTTGCCGTACAAGTACTTCATTTTGATCGTTCAGTTTGTATGACAACTATATGATAAAGTAATCTAATTTAAGCAGTTTGTTTACAAATTGTGGTGTCACTTGAGCTACTAATCTGTGCCAAATTTCGTGAAGATATCTCGACAAATAAAAATGTTTTCATTACCGGAATTTTATTTTTATGGGTCAGTTTATTTGGCGGCTATGTGCTATAATAAGCCGATTTCAACGGATTCTTCGTATATTATACCGTTGCCTTGGAAAGTGATCTATCTTGAATTTTGTAAAGATATATTTTCAAATAAAAAAGTTTTTCGTACAAGGACCGGTCAGTTTTTAATGACAGCTATATGTATGCTGTAGTGGGCCGTAATCAGCGGTTCCAATAAATCAATAGATTCTCGGTGAGAAAAAGATATGAGCAAAATTTCAGTTCGATATCTCAAAAACTTAGGGAATTTTTGTATTTTTATTACATACCGTCTATGAAAATTCTATAAAGCCTTACTTAAAAAGCCGAATATCTCCAGAAGTATTAATGATAGCGATTTTAACCTCGGACTTTTTTGTAGCAATTAAAATTTTCTACAAGTTTGTGATGAACATTTTTTCTATAGCTCTCGTCATTTACGAGATATATACAGAAAAATGCGAATTTCATGGAAAAATCGGGCTTAGAGCCCCGTACTATCTCGCCGGTGTGAGTTACGTCTTTGTTGCACTGGGCACTTTTGTAGTGTGAACAATTCTGAGAAATATGCGTCTAAAGTCAAAGCGATGAACTAAGGTACCTCTGATCTGTAGGAATTTAAAGATAAAAAATCACGATTGCAGTGTATTTTCTATGGAAAATTTTTACATACATACCTTGGTCCAGTTCTTAATAATAATATTAAGGGCTAAAATTTTCAGGGATTTTTTTTAGGGTATTTCTTGACGGGACTAAAAAAAATTATAAGAAAAGAAAAGACACCCTAATATACTATATATATATGAATGAATTTGGGTCATGTATAGACCGAAAAAGTACCATAATGAGCCAGAAGACACAGAAAAATAATTTGCTGGAAAAGCAGTTTGCTGGGAGCCGTTCTCACCAGACTTGGCTGCTTCTGATTACCATTTGCTTTCATCGCTGGAACACGCATTGGCAGTACTTCGATTCCTACGCAGAAGTCGAAAATTGGGTGTCTGATTGATTTGTTTCAAAAGACGAACCTTTCCATGCTACAAATTGCCAGAAAGTTGGTCAAAATGTGCAAAAAGCAATAGCCAATACATTGTAAACAACTTTTTTTTTACTTTCCCATTCAAAAAAAATTTTCATTTTCGCAAAAAAGATATATTTTCCGGTCGGATGCTTTCGTATAAAGAATTTTGTTTGTTGTCGAAATAATTAGGAAGAGAAAAAGTGTTCCTTAGGCTAATAATTCTCAATTCTAGTGAACTAATGTACGCAGAGCTTGTAGTTGAAGCAACCCTTTCGTTACTAGCTCTCCTCTTTTGATTGATGACACTACAAATTTCAACAAAAAAAAATATAGTCCATACCATGAAAGTATCTATGCATATTGAGCGAGAAGTGAAGTAAGGTTATTTGAAAAAGATTGCCTGGAAAGTCTAGTGATAACATTCAGTATACTTAGAATATATTATATATAGTCTTTTTTCGGAATATATTAAGCTTATGCATGTTTGGTTTTACGGAAGCACTCTCAAGGTGAATAATGTGACTAGCTAAAATTAGTGCTAGATACCATTTAAGCTCGATTCTAGCATGATTTTTCTTCATTTCGTAAAGTTGAAGGGAACATTGACATTTTGTGCCACACTAGAGGCCAAAAAAAATTGTGAAAAACAAGGCTAAATATTACAATCCTGAAAGTGATTTCAAACGATATAAATGGAATGGAATGGAGTTGGCATGACTAAGCATATTTCTTTTTTCTGGAGCCTTGAGAAAATCAATGTGTAAGAATGTGAAAATCAGAAAACGTTTCCTGAGATATTATACTTTTAGAATTTCTTTTAAATTTTTTTTTTAAACAAAAGCTATTTTTTATATAGCCTATTTATCAGCAATATAAGAAAAATAGAAGCAAATAATTGATCTTGAATTATTAACATTATTTCAGAATCAAAAATGTAATTTTATTTATTATCAAGAAAAGCAGTCGTAAGCAATTATTCTCCCAAAAGTATGCTGCTACGTAAAGAAATTACAGTATGAATATACAATATATACTGCAGCTTTAAAACCTCCTTTCGACCTGCCGCAACCATATAAATTTTATAACTTCTTTATTGGCGTAGACACCACTTACGCGCTAATAACCCAAATGGCACGTCATTGAATACAATAAAGAGCGACAACATAAATTATATCGATTTACTTACACAATAATGTGGCGAATATACATTATATACACTTTAAGCGCCTCAAAGTAGGCAACAATATGTAATTTCTTCTATACTACCCTTTATTTATTACTCCTCAGTTCTTTTTTAACATTTCTGCCAAGCAACTTAATTGACATTTTGTCATTTCATCAGCATTGTGCCGCAACCGACACTCAATTGACTACAACTACTTGCCTTGCACCGGGCATCATTTTAATACATTGAGTAGCACATCACTGCATACGTTGAACGCTGTGCTATGACCGACGTTGCCTTACGGTTCTTTTCATTTCACTACAATTCAAAGAAATTCAATTCAATTCAATTTTGGGGCATATTGGCATACTTCATTGCATTAGTAGTGCTCCACACACAGCGCGGTTCTAATAGAAGAGCGTATAATGAATGGCATAAAGCAATGGGAGGAAAGTGATAGAAAAATGTAAAAGGGAAATTAAAAAAATAAAAAGGAAGTAGTAAGAAAAGAAGGAAAAATGTTATTTCGGTTGCAGCCAAGCTATAATAACCTTTAGGTAGTAAAATAAAGAACAAGAATTTTATTTTGATCGTTAAGTTTGTATGACAGCTATATGTTATAGTGCGCCGATCTGTATGATTTGTTGAGAGGTTGTGTTGTTGCTTCGGATAAAAAGTCGCGCCAAATTTCGTTAAGATATCTGGTCAAATAAAAAAGTTTTCCATATAAAAACTGAAATTTGATAGTTGAGTTTGTATGGCAAATATATGCTATAGTTGTACGATCTGAGATATTTGTACGCAGATTAAAGCTTTGGCTCAAATAATCATCTGTGCCAAATTTCGTGAAGATATCTTGTCAAATAAAAAAAGTTTTCAGTACAAGAACTTGATTATGGTAGTTGCTTTTGTATGGCAGCTATATGCTATAGTAGTTCGATCTATACAATTTCTTTACTGATTCAAGCACTGCTTCAAGAAATAATCTATGCCAAATTTCATGAAAATATCTTGTAAAATAAAAAAGTTTTCCATACAAAGACTTTATTTTGAGCATTCAGTTTCTATGGCAGCTATATGCTATAGTGCTCCAATAGCGGTGGTTCCGACAAATAAACAGCTGTTAGGTATGAAAAGGACGTGTGGAAAACTTCAGGTGAAAAACTGAAAAACTGAAGCACTAATTCGTGTATATATATGAACAAATGTCCGTGACAAACTTAACCCTACCCTGTAAAGGGTATAAAATTTGAGGACACGAAATGAAAAAAATCTTAAAATACAAAGGAAGGAAATTAAAAATAGTAAATGCACAAAAGTGTAAAGATTGCAGGCTGTCTCGTCTGCCTGGCAGCCAGTGACGGGCGGGGACGAAGTGACATTTATATCAGCTATGCTGTAGCTTGACATTTGTAACTGCATAAAATCATTTGTAACTATTGAGTATGAGCCACGCGCTACACCAATATACAACACACACACACACACACAACCACATGCATGGAAATTTCATTTATTCACTTCACACAAACTTGAAGAGTCACACAAAGTGAAATTCCAATAGATAACACAGACGCTGGCTGCATACATGCATGCCTTGTGTATGTGTAGTGGGGTGCGGCGATTAAGTATGTAAATATAGGTATGTGTGTGAATGCTGTCACACATGTAAATGGCATGGCATGGCAAGGCATTAAGCATGCGTGCGATGCCTTATGTGAAAAGAAATCCTTGAAGATGCCTGAATGGAGGCAGTGCCAAATGCTTGAGCGTAAGTGTAGATGAATGTGTATATGTGGTGTGTATGTGTATATCTAAATGTGTATGTATATGTGTGCTCTCAAGCCTGTATTGGTGTATTAAAAGTCTATAGATATGCATACATAAATATTTCCAACAAGTTCCCATGATCTACGGAGTAAAAAGCTGCCACATGTGTGTGCAGCCATAAAGCATGCGAAGCGAAGGGGTAAGCGGCTTGGCGGGCGCATAGATAGTACTTTTAACAAAATTCACATTTTACGACGCACTTTATTTTCGACAAATGCAAAATTCACAAAATTTAATTAAGCAAAAGACGAACTTTTCAGGGATTTCTTTATTTATTCTCGTTATTTCTTTTATTTTTGCCAAGGCAAGCAGGGGCGCAACATATGCACGTATATAACTATACATATATGTGCATATATGTACTATTATGGACATATAAAGCGCGCATAAGCGTCAGTTATAATAAATATGTGGCAAGCGTGGCATGCCATGAAAACGTAGCAAAATGAAGATGGACGCCAGATACGGGAATGCGGTTGGTTGTCGGCTTTTTGTTGTTGTTGCTGCACTCGTTGAACGCACACCACCACCACTAGGACTTGTATAAAGTTTTGAAACCTTTTGAATTTAACTTTTACAAAAGCAAAGTGACTTCTTACATGTCTCCCAGTTGCATATACTATACACTTAATTCTATGTATGTGTGTGCGTGTGCCATGCTCTGCCTTCAAAATCTGCATAGTCGGCAGTCCGTAAGTGCTGCAGCACTTTGTCGCCGCTACCGCTCTCCAATGCCGCTGCTGCTGCTGCTGTCGCTTTTGTGTTGCTACTTTTCAATTCCGTTCAACTCAACTCAGTTGAGTTAAGTTCAGTTCGGTTCAGTTGAACTGCCAAAATTTAGTCGAGTCGGCATCGTTTTCAGCCAAAGCAGCGAGCAGTCAGCAAAAATATAAAACTGTCTCGCATTGTGTGTCACTAGGGTGTGTGTGCTGAGAAGCAGGATATGGCTTATATTGCATAGATTATTGTATATATGTATGCGTGAATGATAAAAAGGATATTGAATGGCAGCCCAGTAAGCCAATAACGTTGTTATTTATTCAAAAGTAAAAAAAAATTAAGATTAAAATCGAAATCAAATCTATAATAGCCGCCCCAGATGCAATTCTTATAGCATGTAAATAAGAGCATATGAAGATCCTTATCTGAGTTCTAATAGGTCTCTTTGTATGGTAGCTATAAGCTATAGAAGTCCGATCTTAACAATATATTAGGCATTTAAAGGCCTGCCTTTGACAATAATATGTGTAAAATTTATCGGAGATATCTCTTCAAATAGAAAAGTTTTCCTTACAAGGGCTTGATTTGGTAACAGTTTGTATGACAGCTATATGCAAAAGTGATGCGATATCGGCGGTTCTGACAAATAATCGGCTTTTTGGAAAGAAAATGACGAGTGAAAATTTTCAGATCGATATTTCAAAAACTGAGGTATTATTTCCTGTATAAACTGATGGAAAGGCGGGGTATACTCAAAACCGCAAATAATAAGCTCTAGAAGGATATTTTTTGCAACCAAAACAATGGTAAAACTCGAACAAAGAGAGAAGTACTTTCTTCTAACTTTTAATTACAAAAACACTAATTCTTAACTCTAAAACATTTTGCGCCATCGTGCAAATAGCAGAGAAGTTAGTGCCACCGAAATCAGATTCGATTTTATAGATGAGTAAAGGTGCCTTGATGGTCAGTTGTTGAGTTTCCACGCTTAAAGCCGCACTGATGACAGCGAAAAGGAAGAACGACTGACGCCATGTTGTAAACTCGGCTATAACCGTGTAAACAGTGTCTATGGCGATAAAGAAGAAGAAGAAAGGTGTCCTACTGCAGTCTGAAATTTTTTTTTTAGAATAATAGCAAAATCAAAAACCTTTACACCCAATGAAATTAATATTTGGAAAGTCCCTGGACATATTGCAAACTTCAGTCTATTGAGTTTGTTTTTAAGCTCAAACCAATGGCCTCATGGACTCCTAATACTATGGCTACTTTTTCTAATGTACTCTTACCCACAGTTACCGGTTAGTAAATTGACAATAAGGCATACCCACTACATCGAGACATTTTACAAGCTATCAGTTCTCAGTGGTCAGGAGATGAGGCTTCGTAAAATAGGCAATAAATAGTTGTGTATTCGTTTCACCTGAAGACTAGGCTCATACATGTTTAGAACGCTTAAAAAAAGAGATGTTAAAAATTAAGAAGCCCAACTGGCCTTAATGCTAATTCATTATATATAAGATAATCCATCATCCATTTTATATATAAGATGATATATGGACATGTGTATATGTATTGTTACTTCAAATGGAAATCAAATCGGTGTGTTTATTTTCTACCCCAAAAAATATTTCCTTATAAAATTTTTTTTCCGACCATGTATAGAGCTTAAAGCTGGTGTACCGATTGTGTCTACATATCCAGGCTAACATATCTTACAACCCAAGTTAATGTATTAGATCTAGAAAACTTGCTTATTAACTCTATGAACTTGCTGACTGAAGAGTAACAGAAGCCGAGTTATTTGCAACTTTTCGTATTATTTTCGAAGCTCAAATAGCTAATGAGCTTTACCAAAATCTTGAGGTGATTTCAAATGGCTGTAACACTGTTGTACCGTATTTAATTTCAATCGGCCATAGTTTCTATTTGCGAATTTTATTTCATTCCTTTCTGATACCAAAAGACCATCAATTTCTTTATCTAGTAGATCTCTCTAGGTAGGTAGGTAGGAGTGGAGCTCCTTCGGGCTCAATTCATGCTAGATGCTCCATTTTGATACTCTGTGGTAAGACTTTTAAATCTTGATACCTCGTTATATCTATGTGTTCATTCTATTTGGTGCCCTGAATGAAACTACTTTGCTCTGTTATACGTTTTGTAGATAGTTATTCAATGTTTGGTATCTGCTGGGTATCTGACGGGTTTGCGGTAGAACTGGGCACACAAAGAGAAGGTGTTGAAACCATTTCCTTATTTATTCCCTTCGAGTTTGCAGCTGCGTTATATTAAGTTGCCTTTTTTAAATCATCTTCCCCAAATGGTCAAAGCCCCAAAATGGTAGCTGTATGTTTGTATGTATGTGCAGGATCTGGACCTATATAATAAGTCCTTAAGATAAGATAGGATATATAGATGAGGATTTCACCGGGATCTAAAGTCTATTGTGCCCTCTCCTAAGTCACAACTTAGCCCCAGCATATTGATAAATTTCAATATCCTTCTAAGTGCTAATGAGGAAATATGAACCATATTTGGAAACATGGATCCAAGCGCCTTTATTCTGCGTCTGCATACTGCTATGCAGTCAATTAGCAGGTGCTTTGATGTTTCAGGCTCTCTGCCGCAGAACCGGTTAGTTACACAAGATGCTAGGTTATGTAAGTGCTTCTCCAGCTTCATTAATAAGTCCTTAGTCCTTGTCTCGTCATATTTTAATCATATCTGCTTTGCTATCTTGTATTTAATTATAGATTTCCGTCTGTTCTGAGTTATTTGTTCATTGTTGTGTATTGAGCTTCCTCTTGATCGTTCCTAGCGGGCACGATATTATCTCTGATTCGGATTAAAATGTTTGGATAAGTGGAGTTGACTTGCCAATAAGCTTAAAGCCTTCCTTTATTTCTTAACTATCGTGAATTAATCTTTGACCAGCATAAAGCTAGCAGTGACGCCTGACTATCTGTGTATACGGTGGCTTTCTGAATCCTCCTGTAGTTATTCAGTAGAACTCCACAGGTCTTCTCTATGCCTGCTAATTCCGCTTGAAAGATGCTGGTTGAGTTTGGTAAACGGAGAGACAGATTAATCTTTAAACAGGACAAAGCTGGATACCGCCAGTATACCTGTGTATATGGTAGCTTTCTGAATCCTCCCGTAATTATTCAGTAGAACACAAGCCGCTTGGAAGATGTCAGTTGAGTTTGGTAGACGTATAGGCAAAAATATCAAGAAGTTCGGCATATACCCCAGTACATCTTGGACCCTTCGAAATATATTGAGATAGTATTCTCCTTCCCTACTTAACCTCATCTCCATTCACGTTTTGATCTATCCTCAAAGTTAAAGCAAAGCTTTGGCACTGTACAATAATTTCTCATTCTCTGCATTCTCAGTAATTTCTTCAACTGTTAACTGGGCTTCATTTGACATCCTTTGGGCATTTACAAATGGACGGCTTTGTGGTTTGTATTACTGCTTTTAAATTGAATTATGCTTTTGAGCAGCATTATGTGACATTTAAATGACCATTTCGAGGCTTGTTGTTCATCAGGAGATGTCAGTTATTTTGGCTAAAGAAATGACTTTTAAATATTTTACAATGACAAGCCTAAAAGCGAACCTACATAATCCCGACCAGTTGACATGCCGCTACAGTTACATCAATAATTTATTCTAAGACGTTTGCATATATTTACGTAACCGAAAATGTGGTAGGTATACACGAGTCGCGTCGCCCACATAAATTTTCCATCTCTTATCTGTCTAATAATCGCTAAACTTCGCGCATGCGACACAAATCGTTGCACGCCCTGAATCAATAAAATCTAAAAACCAAATTCGGTAATCATTGAAATTACGTGACAACCGTGCGACACCGTCAAGGCGAACACACCTTGGCTTTGTGCTCTACAATACACCCGTAATAATAATATTTTAAGCACAACAACATGAAACAAGTAAAATTACAACAACACAATTTGACACATTAAAATCATCGTCTGGCGTTCGCACAAATTAATTTCCTCTCGCGCCTTGACGCAAGCACAAACCAATTCCAGCTCCAGAAATAGGCCCCCAGGCGCTCATAATGACGGACGCACAGTGTTGGCGCTTTTGAGTATGCCGCGAAGCGTGAAACCCAATTTAAGTGTGATCCACAAATACGAATCGATTTGATTGCGCGCCGCGACGCAAGCGAATAAATAACTAAATACCGTTGTGGCGTGAGGTGATGAGAGAGCAGTGAGCAGATGAGTGGGGAGTTCAGTTTACAAAGCTGTTAAATAGCCAGATGCCAGAGGGCCGTGCTCCGCCTGTAATGTAGCACACTAATATAACTGTTTAAGGAGAATGTCCTTTTTGTTGGCTTTTTCTACTGTTATTGAATGATTGTGTAAAGTTTGAATAAATACAGCGAGGTTCTAAATATTAATTTATCTATAGGTAGATGTCTGGATGAGCACATGGGCTCGAAAATTCTAATTTAGAAAAGTGATATGCAAAAGGTAAAGGTTGAAAAAGGAAATTATTGAGAGTACTGTGTGAGAGGCTACCATTAGTTAAGTTAAGCTTTATAGGTTCTACCATAGTTAAATGTAAAAGGGAAGGTAAGAGGATAAAGACTTATAAAATATAAGGTAATTTTGAGCTCTAATAGCCATGCCAGTAAGTAATTTGAGGAGAGTTAGATAAGGTTAGGTCGCTTTGCTGATCCTTGAACCAAAATTAACTCAGGATCCCACTTGACTAACTGTGAACGCTGGCCTTTACAATTTTCAACACTCCTATGAGTATGAAACATCGGACATTTATAAATTTAAAAAGCTCTTTGAGCCTACCACAAATCTGTTAAGGTGAGTAATATCAATCACTTCGCCAGGTTCGTCAAAAATAAGATTTTTCAACCTCAGTTTGGCAAAAGACAGACAGTTGAAAAGATAGTGTCTGCATAAATTTGTTAATGAGATTAATATCAATTCCAGCTACTTCGACAGATTCGTTGAAAGTGAGACTGCCGAGACTACCGAGATATTTCATAATAAATCTCATAATAGATAATTACATTTCGTCTTCTTTCATACAGTTTCGGTCATTTTGCATACGATCAGAAGTCTAACCTCAATGCATGAAAGCCTATTGGACAGTGTCTAGTCAGAACACTTGCCACGACGACGAGATGAACCTTGCTAAGAGCATGTAGTTTGGAGGAGCTTTGGTTTGCTTTCCACTTTGGGCCAGAAGGATCTCGAATTCGCGCAAGGTACGGTTGTGGAGCAGCGCTTGTCAAGCTTACTGACGGTGTGTCCTAGATTCAACGCTAGAGCGCAATAGGACAGAGGAGTTTAGTCGATGAAAATACGGTAAGGAGACCTTCTCCAGCAAGCTCATCGACTTTGTAATTTCTACTGATTCCACTGTGACCCGGCATTCTAACATCACGGATAAGATAGCTTGATCTTACTCAGGAGTATGGAATGTGTAGAAGTTTACGCAAGTGAGGAAAGTTCTCTGATCGCCATTCACTTGGGAGTGGCCAGAAACGATTCTTTTACACATGGCTCAAGCAGCTCACAACTTCCGGTCTTTGACCAAGTATCCTCTGGGTAGCCTAAGAACATTCCTTCGAAGGCGAGCTAAAGTGAGAAGGCGAAACATCCCCCACTTAGGGTTGTGCGCTGAGTTTGGGACCCGCCACGTAAAAAACACCCCCAATGAAATGGAACAACAAGCCTCGGATGAGAGCCCCCCTTTTTGATGACGACCACGGCAAACGAAATAAGAAGATCTTACTCATAAAAAGGTCAAACACTCCTTGACTTCTTTAAATGCACTGTCAGCGATTTCAAGGCCTATATAGAAACGAGTTCCTTTTGAAGCTAGTAGTCACAACAACAACGATTAAAATAAAAATTTATACATATAAATATATTTCCATTTTATCTAGATATGTAGAAAATAAGGCCTTTGGAAGAGTATGAATGAATAATATAAATATCAATGATCCAAGGTACTGAAAGATTATAATATTCTGAGAAAATTTACGAGAACCACACCACCTTATTAACCTGGAAGAAGTCTAAACAATGTCTTGGAAAGCGAATGTCTGAAATGAGGTTTTTGTAATATGAAACCAGAAGCAACAACTATTGAGCTTCGTCATCAAGCTGGAAGCATCAAGCAGGAAGAGCGGGTGAAATATATACAAGGAATGAATAGAGAGTTCTAACGTTTCGGCTAACAATGTTTCACTCCGAAAATACTACGAAATTAGCTTATAGTCTTCAGTACAGAAAGATATGAGGATAGTTTACTCTAGAAATTACAACAGAGAAAATACTTGTCATTACTAGCTTTTTCGAATCAGTTAGAAGCGATAAGGATCGTTATTTAGACTCGATCACAAACGTTGAAGCGGTTATAGACTTAATGCATGTATCAGAAGAATGAAGTATATGATATAAGGCAATACAGGTTTATGGACGATTTTCAACTGACAATCATGATCATATAATGATGAATATGATGAATGAATATTCTTGATCTAATATTGAATATTTTCGAAACAAATTTGAATATTATTGTTGGATATGAAAAAGTAGTTTCCGAATTAAAAAAAAAATTTAATTTTAAACCAAAAATAAAAATATGTGCCGATCTTGTGTCGACGTTACCTCAAAAATGCTTGCGTTAATATGGTATGTAAAGGAATTTGTGCAATTGCCCAGGTCATAAATATCGAAATACCGATTTACACCGTGGGGACAGATTGAAATCGACACCATGATGTAAATGCCGCGTCGTTATGCGAAACAAGTCACATAGCTAAATCAAGTCGGCGCGGGTCGTAAGGACAGTATAGAGAGTAGCGAAAAGGTGATTAATGAAAAGCAGGAAAGTGAGTAGTGCAATGCACATTGCGACACACCCTTCAGGCTTATGAGCCGTGACTTTTCACAAAGCGCAGCCCCAACACTCGAGATATGCAAAATTGAATGTAATAAAATTTTATGCGGCTGCACAGCGCCGCTTACCTTCGCTGCTCTGCTCTACTCTGCTTTTCTCTTATTTTTTTCATTACTTTGTTCTTGCTATACGTATTTATATTATATTAGGGTGTGCGTTATTTCCCAAGTTGATTTGGTTTTTGCAAACACCCGCTGAATTTTCAGTTTTTATCCTGAAAAAAGAGTAACCAACGTAAAAAAACTGTTTATCTTCGGTCGGAAAAGCTTTCAAGTCGCACTAAAAGCTGCCAAAATACTGAAAAATCTTCCAGGCGAAAGTCTTAGTGGTTGGAAAAGCGGCTGAGATAATACAAAGGAGATCTACATATATATAAGTCGATAGAAAGATCACAATTTCGGCAATCATCTCACAACGCATTACGTTAGTGGAGTCCTTAGATGGGGGGAGATAGTATATGTTCTGGCTACCGGAAAATGGCTGCATATATACTGCGTTCCAGGCTACAAAAGAATTCCGAGAAACGAAATAGCTGGCGAGATTGCCAAAAGTGTCATCCGTCTGGCCACCGAACCAGTACAGGAAATACGGCAATGATTAAAAACGATATACAATGAAATTTCCGGAAGTGATGACAGACGAATCAGGGTGAGATAACATTTTTTAAGAACATGCAAGATCATGTGAAAGAGCACGGGGAAAAAAAAGCTGGCTTTTTACTTAGACGGTCACAAAAGAACTGCGGGATAGTTGTTGGGCTAGTGGGCTAGTGGATAGGTTAATGAAAACCTATTGGCATCACATGCGGATCAGATGGCCATAAGTAAAGGCGATACATGCAGAAAGTAGAAAAAAGGAGAAACGCTGGAACACATGCTATGCTGCTGTCCAGCATTATCTAGAAGTAGTCTAAGATATCTAGGAGTTTCGCAGTTCAAGGGACTATGTGAAATAGGAAAGTCCGTTATCAAGATGCTCTTTAAAGTTCGCAAACAACGTTGACGTCCTGACGAATAATCAAATTAAACTTAACCCAGATCTGGTTGCCAGATCTACCTAATCTATACTAATTTTTTCAAGGACTGTCGACGATGAATACTTTAGCTCAAATTAAACTGCTGCCTTCAACTGGCAGGCTAAGGACCAGTAGATCTATGTTAGGCGTGACAGTCGGCTAGTATAACCTGACCTAACCTAACTTAATTTTTTAAGGATGTAGGTTTACTTGTCGGACCACTATCTTGTTGACACAAACACAAAGAAGGTTCGACGTCGAAAAACTGCAATGACAACAGACAGCCGAAATCTCTCTGAGGGTACTCGTCAGCAAATCGGTATAAGGGAATCCTTACGAACAGCTCAAAACGTCTTCTAGTGACTGATGCCCAGAGCATACTCAAATTTGGGAATGAAAGCATACCACCAGGAGATAGTGAACCCGCAGCAATACCAAAGCTTCGTCAGGATTGGGAAGGGTCTTTTCGAGCCGTTTCACACCAAACGAGGTTTCAGACAGAACGACTCCTTTTCGTGCGACTTCTTCAATCTGCTCTTGGAGAAAATAATTCCAGCATATAAGAATGTACAACTGCTGGCCACGATAGTTTTGTTATCTTTGGACTTAACAACCGCACCGTTAGTTCTGCTTTCTCCAGAATGGATAAGAAAACGAAGCAATGGTTCGTGCCATCAAACAAATAACTTTGAAATAGAAATAGAATAGAAATAGGGAACACCCTAATATACATACACTGTATATATTTATATAAGTACGTCCCTGGAAAAAATTGTCACCCCTGCATAAACTGGTCAGCTATGGTTAGCAACGTCATTTACAGTTACATAATAACTGTTTTTTTTTTGTGCTGCCGTCCTCAACGCGCATAACGGTAAACCTGCTATGTATTATGCTTTATTTGCTTGAGCTTCATGACTTTTCCAACTTTTATTTTGCATTTTATTTTTTATAATTCCGCTTCCCTCTCATACCGCGCGTCACTTTTGTATACACAATGTATAGCTGTATAGTTGCAGTTGTTGTTGCCGTACGCCGTAACTGCATGGCGTTTTACAAATTTATGAATCGCAGGTAATTAACAATGGAAATGTAATTCGTGCGGCTTCCCTAGTCACACCGAAAAGCAAATACCTGGCCGAGCGCGCGCGTGAGTTGCCGCTGTCTATGTGCCTTCCTGAGCAGCCTCTAAATGCGCTACGGCTTTTCCTGTTTCGCGGCGGCGCTGCACGGCAGTGCTCATACCCAGACTCGCCGTGCCCCTGATTACGCTAGTACTGTTAGTTGTTGCGCTGACAGCGCAAGCGGTTTAGTTGGACCTTCCTGCTGTCGTTTTGATTTGTTTGCTCCGAACTACTGTTGGTAGTACAAACGGTACTTTGTGCACTTCAGTTGTCCGCGGTGCGGCGTAGTGCGGGCACACCTACTTCTCGGCAGTCCTGGCGCCCCTTTGGTCGCTCTGCTTGTCAACGCTACAATTGGCTAAAACGTTTTCCCGACAACATTTAAGTTATTTTAAATGACAATGTGGCGTGCAAAGCAATTTTAAAACATTTATACAACCTCAACCGCACTACTTGTATAACGGCACAATTTGTGTGCGTTGTAAATCGCGAGTCTTTATATTATATGCATACATATGTATGCAGTTGTTAGTTGCTAGGAGCTGCCGCGCTGTTTATACATACTTATATTTTAGCAATTATAGTTTGTTTACTAGTTATATATGTACTTATATGTATATATATTGTTGTTAACGAGTTCGATAAACTCTTGGTATAAGCGGTTGGCAGGGGTTTCAGTTAACTATTTACTATAGCGGTAATACGATGAACTGAAAATAGACTATTTATACAGCAGTATAAATTTACTATTAAATTACTTAATTCAACGAGGGAACTTTTAGTTTTTATACCTATAATAGCAGGTCCTTTCAAATGATAATAATAATAATAAACAAGAAAAAACGTTAACTTCGGCTGCACCGAAGCTAATACACCCTTCACAGGTGCATCTCTTTTAGTAACTACATATGTGTTCAGTTTATATGAAAGCTATATGCTATAGTAATCCGATCTGAACAATTCTTTCGGAGATAATATTATTACCTTAAGCAGTAATCCATGTCGAATTTCGTGAAGATACCACGTCAAATGCGAAAGTTTTCCATACAAGCCCCTGATTTCGATCGTTCGGTTTGTATGGCAGCTATATGCTATAGTTAACCGATCTAAACAATTTCTTCGGAGATTACATTGTTGCCCTAGAAAATAATCTATACCAAATTTCGTTAATATATCTTGTCAAATGCAAAAGTTTTCCATACAAGAACTTTTTTACGATCGTTCAGTTTGTATGGCAGCTATATGTTATAGTGGTCCGATATCGGCAGTTCCGACAAATGAGCAGCTTCTTGAAGAGAAAATGACGTTTGCAAAATTTCAAAACGATATCTTAGAAACTGATGGACTAGTTCGTATATATATTGACAGACGGACGGACGGACGGACGGGTGGACGGACAGACGGACAGATGGACAGAGGGACATGGCTAAATCGACTCAGCTCAACATACTGATCATTTATATATGTATATACTTTATAGTGTCTCCGACGCTTCCTTCTGGGTGTTACAAACTTCGTGACAAACTTAATATACCCTGATCAGCGTATAAAAATTCTAGGTGTGCGAGCGACTTTAGACAGACAGGTTAGCTGCCAGGAGTTAATATTAGCATTAACCTTTTTTAGCTTTGATCCTGAGACTATAAATAAGGTGTTCCACAAGTTCAAAGTTGTCCATGAATAACCGAATGGATATTTTTCTTGAACTCGATGATTGGTTAATCTGACAGGAGTTGAACAATATTAGCATAAACAATTTTCTAGGCCTGCGACCGATTTTGTGAAATATTGTATATGATATATTCCACAAATTCAAAATTTCAAGAATCTCATTTTAACAGACGGCGATAGACATTACCTGCCAGGAGTTAAGAAATATTAGAATAACATGTTTTCAACTTCCAACTTCAAACGATAAAAGAGATGTTCCAAAGTTTAAAACAGCCTAGGAATGGCCAAATGAAATGACAACTTTTTCTTACACCCGGCGTCAGACATTATCTGCCAGAAGTTAAGAAATATTAAGATAAACCTTTTGCGTTTTATCTTCAAACCTTTCAGTTCTACTCATACACATACTGACCTAAAATGGTTTTCATGAATACATGTTCTCTGACTCGACAGAACTTTGTTGAAATTTTTCTGATAGCAGATTGTCAGCTATGAAAGATATTCCTAACGGAAAAGCGAGTTCAGAGAGGTATACACGGTATGTCATTTCAATTCTCAATGTTCGCATTCAGAGGCTCTAGCTTATTCAAACGTCATGTAACTACTTTTTCCATTTCCCAGTAGCTAAACATGGCACAAGAAGCAGGATACAAAGAGCAGCTCGGTGTATGGGAGCCACATGAGTTAAGAGAACAAACTTCCTGGACCGAGTCTCCAACCGCGAACAGCGGCTGAATCGCTACAAAAGCGTTCATTTCTGAAGCGGAGTGTTACTGGTAGTGTAAAGTGGATCGCTTATGACAATGTCAAGTGAAAACTGTTCTGGTCGATTTACAGTGCGACAGTGCAAACGCTGGCTAAGTCAGAATTGACGGAAAGATTTTGCTTTGTGTTAGGAGAGATTGATAGGGAATCATTTACTATGAGCTGCCACACTTCGGAAAAACTCTTATTTCGGATCCGAGCTGTCAACAATTAAACAATCTAAAGGACAACACCTGATCACATGCATCGATAGTGACGCGCCAGAAGCTTCGGGAGCTTGGTTGGAAGGTTTTTATGCAAGCGTCTTATAGATTTGATGTGGCAGCAAATGCTTACTATCTGTTCCTGTCTATGGCGAATGATGATGAATTGATCTCAAGAGGACCTTGCGAAAATCGACTGTCCTAATTTTTTTTCTAATATCGAAGATGTTTCTTATGGAATTATCTTTAAAATAGCAAGAAGTTGTCAAACAAAATGGTGCATATTTGGTCTAAATTGATTTATTCTAACTATGCTAAATTAAATCTTAAATTTATTGCAAAAATAATAATGTATTTATTTTTATTTTTACTATAATACATATTAAGTATAAGGTCAGAAAACAGACGTCTCTGAAAGTTGGAGGTAAAAGCTCATAGGTATGTAGCTTGGTAGGTAGGAGTGCAGCCCTGTTGTCTATCGGGCTCAATTAGCACTTGATGTGCCATTTTGATGCACTATTCGTAGAGCCTTCTGTATCTGCTATCACGTTTCACCTTCTCTCTCAAACCATATCGAGGTTTCAATGAAGCTACTTATGTCTGATATGCTTTTAGTAGAAATCCATTCAAGGTTTGGTGCTTGATGGATTCCAAGTGTTTTGTGTCGGATCTGTGCTAGGGCTGGACATTCACAGAGAAGGTGGGAAATTGTTTCCTTGTTCACTGCTATTCCGCAGCCACGGCATATGTCGTTGTAGGGCAATCCCATTTTGGACGCATGTTCCCCAAATGACCAGTGCCCTGTTGTGGTAGCTGTTACACTGTAGATACTTTTTCTTGACCTATTTAATAAGTCGTTGGTTCTTTTCCTGTCATATGTTGGCCATAATTGTTTAGTTATGATGCATTTTGTAATGTTTTTCCATCTGTTATTTGCAACTTGTTGAAATTGTCTATTGATCTCTCTTTTGATCGATCCTAGTGGGCTTGGTATTAGCTCCGCCTCGGATTCGTTAAGGAAAGCGCCTGCCTTTGACAACTCGTTTGCTTTTTCGTTACCGAAAATGTTCCTGCGACTGGGAACTCAAATCAAGTCTAGTTGGAGCTTGTCTTTTATTGAGCTTGGTGCTTTCTTGCAGTTGTGGACTATACTGGAATTTGTCATGGGCGAAGACAAGGTCAGGAGCGTCGCCTGGCTACACGTAAATATAGTTTCTGTATGTATATTCTATTGGTTTTCCAATAGAATTTCGCAGGCTTTTTCTATGCCCTTGGAAGATGCTAACCGAGTTCGGTAGACATATAGAGAGAGTTATGCCTAGATCAGCGGAGAATACCCCCGTACCTACTCCACAGTCCATTTTGGACCCGTCGGTATAGACTGAGATGGTATCCTCCTCCCCTATTGAGCCTCTTCTCCATTCTCGTCTAGATGGTATTCTCACCTGGAAGTGTCTATTGAAATCTAGCTTTGGGAGAATGTAGTCTGATTTATTAATGTTGAGCTTGTTTAGGATTACACTATGTCCGTAGTTCTGCTGATTCCAACCACCCAGTTCTTTTATTCTTATAGCCGCAAATGCTGCCATTTTGTAAATTAAAAAATTTTTTTTTTTGGTTTCGCATTATACGGCGAACATTTTCCAATTTAACGAGATTTTTTATTTTATTTTAGGGTTTCATCCATAAAGAGGCCATAATCAGCCATATAGAAGATCACAACTGCAATAGCAGTGGAGGACGATCTCCTTTACTAAAAATGAAAAAATTCACTGTGTATTCCTGAAGTATTTATAAATACACCTTGAACATTTCAAAACGATTGATACAGTAGTTTTTTCTTAAATTTCATAAAATCGACTTTATTTTAGGCTGTCACGCCAGGTATGACCTGCATATCAAATTCCATTTCATTCGTTCAAAATTGTTTATTTACCATTTCTGCAACATCTTTCCAGCACTTAATTAATTTACTTCATTACTCATACTTTCGTCAGCATGTAAGTTAACTGACAATTGACGTCAATGAGATAGAGAAAAGCGTTTAGCTAAAGAAAATATTGTCGTTCGACTAGCAAGCTCACATTCCCAGAGGCAGAAGCCTTGCTAAAAACAACAATTTTTAACGCTTAGTAAATTTAATTTTCGAAATTTTCACGCCATTTGATTGGCTTAAACTCAACGCTTGTGCACATCCACAATTACAAAATCTTGCATTACTAATAGGCAGCGGGAAATAAATAATGCGTCCAGAGCATAGATATTTATACACAGCTTTTATATGAGTGTGTGTGAGTGTCTGTCTGCTTGTGACCATTAAACATGACAAATGAACGCAGCAAGCAGACACAAATAGACACTAGAGATTAATGTACACACAAACACACTATCATCAGCAACCGCTGTGCCAGCTGCGCCTGCGACAACCGACAGAATATTCGAGTTTGGGCATTCACGGGTCAAAACCCGTTGTCGTTGGCAGTTAAATGCTGAAAAATTACCAACAGAAAGGAAAGGAGTCGAAAGAAAAAATTGGGCACAAAAATATAAAGTGCGTTTGAGCTTAAATATCCTAGATGAGCAGCAATAATAAGCAGTGTAGACACACATACATTCATAGAAAGGACACACACCAACTGGCATTCGCCACAGTGGCAGCTTAAAATGACTGCGCAAATAATTAAAAATAAAGTGAGGAACGGCGAGGCGGCTGAGTATTTGCTGGCACTACAGCAACAATAACAACAACAACACTTCCAACAACAACCACACTTTTTCACCCTTTTCCAGTTGGCGTCATTTTGTTGGACAGCAGCCATTTATAACAAACAGTTGTAGTGGCATAGCGTTACACAGTTTTTGTTGCTGTTGTTGTTTTATTATTTTTGGTCTTTTTTCGGTCTGCTGCTTAATGTTGCACCATTGACTACGCAGTCAAGTGGCACCTCATCAGGCGCAGTACGAATCATCATCATCATCATCACTAAATAAAACGGTGCAAACTTTAACAAACCAAAGCAACAACAACAATAATAATAAAAATGTGAAAAAAACGTTAACTTCGGTTGCAACAAATCCAAAATACCCTTCACAGTTGCATTTTTGTAGTATAAAAGGGTATACAAAGATTTTTATTTTTATTTTGA
The DNA here is from genome assembly GCF_016617805.1 of Bactrocera tryoni. Lineage (NCBI taxonomy): Eukaryota > Metazoa > Arthropoda > Insecta > Diptera > Tephritidae > Bactrocera > Bactrocera tryoni. The sequence continues at coordinate 69,019,478 of NC_052500.1, forward strand.
TCGGTCAGTTTGTTTGGCAGCTATATGCTGTAGTAGTCTGGTCAGAACATTATATTCAGAGATTGTGCCGTTACTTCTGGAAATAATCTCTGCCAAATTTTGTTAAGATTGTCTGTTTGTTAAGATGTGAAATAACAGAAGTTGTTCATACAAGGATGTGATTTTGAGCGATCAGTTTATATGACAGCCATATGCTATAGTCGTCTGATCAAAACAATATCTTTAGAGATTATACCGTTACTTTGGAAAATTATCCATGCCAAATTTCGTGAAGATACCTCGTCAAATGGAAAAGTTGTTCATACAAGGACTTAAATTTTACCGATCAGTTTGTATGGCAGCTATATGCTGTAGTAACCCGATCAGAATATTATCTTCGCATATTGTACCGTTATTTTGAAAAATTATCCGCACCAAATTTCCTGAAGATACTTCATCAAATAAAAAAGTTGTTCATACAAGGACGTGATTTTGATTGATCACTTTGTATGGCAGCTTAATGTTATAGTGGTTCGATCTGAACAATACCTACGGAGATTGTACCGTCACTTCTCGAAATCATCTCTGCCAAATTTCGTGACGATACATCATCCTATAAAAAAGTTGTTTGTACAAAGACGTGGTTGTGATCGTTCAGTTTGTATGGCAGTTATATGCTACAGTGGTTCGAACTGAACTTTATCTTCACAGATTGTACCGTTACTTCGGAAAATCAACCGTTTTGGATTTCGTAAAGATATCTCGTCAAATAAAAAAGTTGTTCATACAAGGGCATGATTTTAATCGATCAGTTTATATGGCAGCTATATGCTATAGTCGTCCGATATGAAAAATTTTCTCAGATATTATACCGTTACTTCGGAAAATCATCCGTGCCAAAATTCATGAAGATATCTCGCCAAATAAAAAAGTTTTCCATACATGCACTTGATTCCGATCGTTCAGTTTCATACGGTCTACTACATTTCCATATGGATTTCGTAAACATCGTGGCGAACTAAATCTACCTTGTTCTGGGTATAAAGACAAGAAAATAATAAGAACCAACAACAAGAACAACACAACAATAATGGCAACAGTAGCAACATCGGCAACGCCGGCAAACACATTAGCAACAACAATTAGTTTGAAAAGCCATCACTCGCAGTCATTATCCTGGTTTTTGTATCCAAACCTAGCAACTAGAAACTAAAGCGTACAAAAACGAAAGCAACACCAGCAACAACAACAACAACAGCAAATTTTCAAACAAAACTGGCGGCAATGAAAAACCATGGAAAGAGAGCTAAATACCACATTCAATATCCTGCAGCCAACTAAAATCAGCTGTTTTACTCTAAGCTAAAAAAGCAACAAAAACAACACACAACTGGCAAACAGCGCCCGTAATGCCCCAAAAAACAGCAACATTCCGTTTACAGTTTTATTTTTTTAATTTCAAAGTTTTTCTTTTTGTGTTTTTTTTTCTGGTTTTGGTTTTTGTCCGTATCCTGCTGCAGCGGCATCATATCAAGCATAATGAATGAAACTGCTTACACAATATTCAGGCGTATCCAAGCTCATTTATTTTCAAATTTTGTTTACGAACTGTGATTCTCTGCGATTTGTTGGGGCTTTTTTTGCTGCGCTCATTTCTAACAAAGCAGCGAAACCTTCATACTTGTTGTTGTTCTCCTTGTTGTTTGCCTTTTTCTAGCTGATGTGCTAAATGGAATGTGTTTTACTTGCATCAACTAGTGAAAGCTTGTGCCCATATCACAGAAAGGAAAGGAGCCGCCTCACCCTCTCTCTCTCTCTCTCGCTCCGTCTCACCTTCGGCATTATGCTAGTAACGAGATAGCGGTAGTTTGCCGTTGCCAAACCCTCTCGGGTTTTTATCTCAGTTGCCGCTGCTACACAAAATACGAGTACAATATGACGTAAAGTAGCCAAATAGCAGCGCTCATTAAAAAGTAGCCCGACAAAGCTTTCACCAATTCTGCCCAACAAACGCCAACAACGGCTCTACTCGTGTCTTCTATGTATATGTACATGGGATGTTCGAAAGTGATGAAGCGGCGTGATGGTTTAAATGGCAGCGAAACAAGTTTGAAACTCGGAAGGCTCAACCACCAAAAAAGTGCAACGCCAGTGCAATGCCGTTGTACAGTGGCGTGCGAAATAACATTTTAGGTTAAGAGAATAGTGGACCTCAACAAAGTTAGTGCCCGAATCTATTGCGTATTGCTGGAAATTCGTAAATTATGTCTGCATACAAACTGCCTAAACTGACCTGACTTTGCGGTTTGTGAAACGAAACAAGATTGATGAATATTTAAATTACAACGAAATTCACTTCCCACTTCTTTCTTCTAGTAGATGTGGTGGAAATAAATGAGATCGGGATATGAATAAATTAACTTTTCCTTTTCTTTCGTTTATGACGTTGTTTTTCAATCTGCGAAGTCTATAATTTTTTGGAGTGGACCCATGCTCATGAGCGCCGCCCGTTGAACGCTTTTGAGTTTCTTTCTAAGTATGGTGATTTCTAGAGCCCTTCACCACATAAAAGCTCCATAGAACATAATGGGCTTTACTATGGTGCGCAGAGCCAGAGGACCCCTTCCGGTGAGAGAGCCCACCTTTTGCCAATGGGTCCTCTACGGCAGTATAAGGCAATCTATGCTTTTTTTTGCTCTCTCTTCGACGAACCCCTTTTATTATACGAAAAATCTAAGAAGATGAAGGATGATACAAGGTTTCAGATACATATTGAGGGAGAAGTTGACTCTAGCCCCGGAAAACTACAGAAAAAATATAATAATGAGCACAGAAAATATGAAGAGTCTATTAAAGACTTCTTTGTTCGAAATAATATGGCCAGAAAACTCTGAGCCGATGAAATAGTACAATGCAGCAAATAAAATGGCAGCTAAGTCGAAACAATTTCTACCACTAAATGAACTCACTTTAACTCAATTCAGTGGCTGAGAGCTTTGTCGATACAAAATATAAAAGAGGCTAAGTGAAGCCCAGCTAAACGAAATATTAAAGCTTTCATCATTCTGGAGGCTGTTTGAGATGAACATTAAACTTATGGAATGGAAATTTACACATATTTTCAACAAGAAACTAAAAGAGAAGTTACATGGACTATCTTCAGGATACTGTTAACAGAACTTCAGGTTAAGTCAAAGAGTTTGCTTTTAAAAAGACCTAAAGTTCTTTTATATTAGGTAAGAGGAAGCTAGGTCGTAGCCAGAATTCCACTTAGACAGCTGCGAAGGCTGGTTCTTTTTAATTCCCAAAATATTCTAGGTATGCTTTATCAAATCCTTACAAATCGACTGAGCGTTTGCGCCGAACAAGATATGTAACCTCACTGCATGTGAGGCTATTGGTTAGGGTTGATTCAGAACACCAACAATGACGACGGGACGAAGCTTGCTAGGAATAAGCAGCTTCGAAAACCGCTTGCGTTGCTCTTTCAGCAAAAACGATGCAGTTTTTACTGTTCCAAATTCTCTGGAAGTTCATAGATGCTTCGCCAAAATATGCTTATCGGATTCGCAGGTTCAAGCGATTCCGCTGTGAGCCGGCAGACAAACAAGTCGGATAACCAAAAACTTTGATGCTACTAAATCTCTTACAAAAGTCTCTTAACTAAACTTGAACGCACTGTCCGCGATCTCAATGCCTGTATTGCAGCTCAGATATCGTTGTGAAAGAAGCTAAACTTCAGACCAATACAGCTGTACCAAATAGATCGAAGCCTGTACAATATTGTAGTATAGTACATTCGATATTGACTTGGTGAAATATGAACTTCTCTTTCTAGGCTATAAATAAATCCATAAGTAATCATTTGTCTAGATATTTGTGGTTATGCGAACATAGCAAAGGGGCAAAAGAATGGCTGGTACGATGCAGATTGCCGTGTTGCTTTTGAAGGAAAATAGACTGCCTACCTTCCAACGTTACAATTGACCACAAGACGGGTTGGGATAGATACCGATAGTTGAAGAGGAAAGCGAGACGCCTATGCAGACAGATAAAGAGAGAAGCTGATATGCGTGTGTACAAAAAGGCACGGCCACAAACTATTCAACGAACAAACATAGACTCTTGTCTGAGAGTCGGAACATCTGAGAATTTATAAAATGGGTTATATAATGGGATATATAAAATGGTTCTGCAACCGTAGAATGCCCAGATTCACGTAAATATTTCCAAACGCTTATCTTAAAACTCACAACTCACTGCAGCTGCTGTTATTTCAACCAACACTGTTTGCCTTTACTTATTTGTTTAACCCTGCAGCCATAAATACGTGTGAGTTTTCCGTAAATATATATACACAATCCTTCAGATATATTTAAGCGTATGTAGTGCATACATATAAATCTGCAAGTACATCAGCTAAGCAAGTAATTTGTGGCTTACTCTCAACTCTCCAGAGTTTTACGCCGTGACTCACAAACTCCGTCGTCGGAAAGTGAAAGAAATTGCAACAATCAAGTGGCAACTTGTTTAGGAAAAACGTGAGCGATGGCTGATGTTAGCTGGTTAAATATATGTGGCTTTTCTAGATCAACAGAATGCCCTCAAATTAGGGTGGTTGAAATGGTGGTGGCGTAAGAGAAGATAAGTGGTTAAATGAAGTGCATATATATCTATGCAGGAAGAAGTGGGGAGTTGGTGTTTTTTGGTTCAAAAGTGCAAACATCATGCCTGTGCAATGTTAAGCAGTTTCAAGCAAGGGAGTTGAGTTCGATTGACCGGAAGAATACTTAACGAATAGATAACGGAAATCTTGTTTTTGTAGTTGGCTGGAAAACGACCTTATTTTTTATTTCTTTGTTTTTGAAGTTTCAATCACTTAGTTCCTAATGAATAAGATTTAATTTTATATAAAGAGGAATACTAAACATTGTATTAGCTATTGGCAATATACCGCATTTTTCAATAAGAACGTATAAAATTGCTCCAACTCAAGAACTAAAACCATTGGAACACCGAAAACGTTGTGAATTTGCTGATTTTGCCTTGAAACAACATGAGAACCATAATGATTTTTTAAGAAAATCATCAAAATCTGCCTGCTTCAATGACGTTTCGAATTTCGAAAAAATTTAAGAAAAAATGCTTGAAAATTATCCTGTTGGCATGAATATACTATAGCAGGGGATCTCAACGTTTCTTATGAATTGACATATATGTTATTGGTTAATGTTTTGGGTATTTAGCGTGAGAATACTAGTTTAGTTCCAAATGAGCTACGTTCATCAGACGCGTTAGTACTGAGGTTGAGAAAACGTCGAAACTCTACTAGAAACTAAAGAATGGCTCTTCAAAACTGAAGTTCTCCTACAATCTAAAAGATGACGCTTCAAAATGAGATATCAAAAGAAAAACAAAATTCGCTGGGCGAGGCTTACAGCAAGTATATGGAAAATTTAATAATGCTTTGGTAAGCTTGTTCTGGCGCAGCATATGCAAAATTGTAGTTTCTTGTTCAGTCCGTTACAATTTTGATCAGATGATATGTATATCCGTAAACTTCTTACCCAAAGAAATATTTCAAGTTCTGATTTGGATAGCGAGCTTCATTAGATTGTGTTTCAGCTAGCTAAGCTGTCTTCAACTTGCCATTTCGCTGCTTGCCACTGCTCTTTTATAAAAAAAAAATTGCATATTAAAACAACAACAAAGTAGAGAGTTCGAGAGTATGTGTATAGATCATTAAAAGGGTATAGTCTCTATCTTCTGTGCTACCGTTATTTGCTTTGTATATTCTAGTTAGCTTTTACTATTGTGAATGGTTCAAATGACAAATTAAAATACAAATTTATTTTTTTCTCGTATTTTTTAAATTTAAGGCTTAAAATTAATTTTAACTATTTATAAAAAAGGTAACGGTTACAGCAACAATTTTAACGCAAAAAGTAGCAATTTCTTCACTAAGAAATAATCAAAACACTTTTACGAATGCTTTAAAAGACATGTTAGCGCAGGGTTGCATTACAAGTACTGTTCGTTTGAGCATTTCGTATAGGTTGTGCGCCGTCTTTAAACGCGTTTTTCTCGAAACTGTGTTTTTGAAGACGGTTGGCAACACTTCTCGAGAACTACTCAACCGATGCTCATGGAATTTTGAACAGGTCTTTGAGTTCTTCTTGAGATTCTCAAAGACTTGGACGAAGTTTTCTTTTCGATTACAACTATATGGAAAAAAAATTACTGAAATTTTAATTTTTTTTGTAAAAAATATTTTTCAAAAATCCAATTTTCGGTTTTTTCCTTCGTCCAAATAATAAATTAAAGTTTTAACTAAAACACGTATTTTTTCTATTCATTCTAGATGATCTTCTAAGGAGTTATCCTGCCAACGCTAGCGCAACTTTTTTCTGAGGTGTCACCGGAAATGAAGTTGCAATGGCCGAGTTTAAAGTATTTTTTTTCCCCAAAAATTTCAGAATTTCTTTATTAATAGTGTATGTTTGTCTAAAAAAATATTTCATGAGAAAAAAATTGTTGAAAAAAAGGCTGTTTTTTTACCCGAAGAAACCCATGTAACACCTTAAGCTACATACTCTACAATTCAATTAGGTTATCTGTGCAGAGTTTCGTTGGAGATTTCACAAATCTTCATAATTTATGAAGAGAGTTCGTAAGTTGTACTTTCATTGGTAATCTAGATGAAAAGTAGTAAATTTATAAATTCTCAAATAATATTGGAAATTATAACATATGAAAACCGGTCTTTTTGAAATCAGCTACTGTAAGAATAGTAAATTATTTCCTTATTTTAAACTTAAATCGTCATTTTTAATATCCTCATCAAACCTTATAAAACGCGTTTTAGTACCCCTGAATATTCAGAGAAGAATTACTGGCGTTTCCTTTATACTTTGAGAATTGAACAAATTCGATTTAATCTATTGAATTATTTAAGCCATTAAATATGCAATTCAAACCATAACTATTGATATAAAATAAATAACTAAACCAAAACAAAAGTTTGTCAAAGTTTCGACCAACACATCTCTCCTATAAGAAATTCAATTATTGTTGTTGTTTTCCTTTGCTAATACCATAAAACATTTACCTTTGCTACTAGCGCAATCCCTTTCAAGGTTCTTCTAACATTTATAATTCATGTACTTATAAGTTTACTATGTACATGTATGTATTAGTGTGTCTGTAAGTAGACGCCACAGACTTAAATCATGCAACCTTTTGGCTGTCATAAACACCAACCAAGGGCAGTGTCGACGTTGCGGCAACACAAACTACGCTAATGTAAGCGCCACATCATAACAACCACCTACATTATATTTATATATATACATATGTAAATGTTTATGTATAGATATACGTTTATGTGTGTTTGTTAGTATGCAATTTCTTGCTGCCTTTTTGTTTGCTTATTTTACTTGTTACCAAGAAGTTGCTTGGAAAAGCACAAACAAACAAGAAGTTCAACTGAATAAGCAAACATATAAATTACAAGAAATGCACACACCTACGCACACAAGCACATACACTTAACGATAAAGCAAATGGCAGGCACAAAGCGAGTGTCAGTTGTCGCTCATACGCAGTGGTGTTCCGGTGCTTTCCTTGATACGCACACTTGCAGGCTGGAGCAAGGACTAGCGTACACTTTGGCCTTTACTGTTTAACTTTTTACTCAAATGCTAATGCTAATCAGTGGGAGAAGATGACGCTGGTGATGCTGAGGAAGATGATGATGTGTTAGAAGATGATGAGAAAGTCGTTGAAGAAGATGATGAGGGGATAATGATGACGAAATTGATGCGGTAGTTGATAATGAAGTTGTTTGTAGAAATTCTTGAAGAAACTCCTCACTCTAATAGTAAAGAAAACGTTAACTTTGCTGCAGCCTTTACAAATAAAAAAAATTTTCCTTGTTAGAAGTTGATTATGACCGACCAGTTTACATGGCAGCCATATGCTATAGAAGTCTGATCTAGACAATTTCTGCAGATGTTGTAGCTTTGTCTTGGAGAATAATTTTCACCAAATTTCATGAGGTTGCCTTATTAAATAAAAAAGTTATCCGTACAAGAACATTATTTGGATCGCTCAGTTTGTATGACAGCTATATGCTATAGTGGTCAGATCTGAATAATTTCTTCAGAAGTTATAGCCTTGTCTTGGACAATAATTCGTGCCAAATTTGGTGCGGATATCTTGACAAATAAACATTTTTTTCAAACAAGTACTTGATTTTATTCGATCAATATGTATGAGCGCTATATGCTATAAGGGTCTGATCTGGACAATTTCTTCAAATATTATAGCCTTATCTTGGGATATAATTTATGGCAAATTTGGTGAAGATATCTAGACAAATAAACAATTTTTCTTTATAAGAACTTTTTTTTTATCGCACAGTTTGTATGACAGCTATATGTTATAGTGGTCTGATCTCGACAATTTCAGCAGATGTTATAGCCCTGTCTTTGGCAATAATTCGTGCCAAATTTGATGAAGATATCTAAGAAAAAAAAAGTTTTCCATACAAAGACTTGATTTTGATCATACAGTTGTTTGGTCCACGATATACTATAAAAAGCCCGCTAATCAGCTCGCCCGCAAACGAAATTACGCAATTAGAGAACGCCTAGTGTTTACTTGATAGCAAAGCATTATGCTTTGGCGCATATTTTCGGTGTAGACTGGTTACTTATCGCTTATGCTCGGCTAAATCTCACTAAAGTACGTATATATGCGTGTATGTATGTACGAAAACATAAAGAAAGGTTTGCTGAGAAAATAAGTGAAAAGCTTAGACCGCAGTCGCATTTCGTCTATATATCATGTTAACTAATCTCGTTTGCTAGCATATAGGCCTTTTATCTAAGCGCAAATTTGTTGTTTGTGCACTTATGTAACACATTAGAAGGTTGCTTTGTTTTTTTTTTGCGCTCCTGTATACATACATACTAGCATATTGTCTTACACTATCTTCGTGATTACTTTTTGGCTGCGCTGTGTAAACAAGCAATATACTTTTGGGCGCAAACATATACGTTTATATAATATATATGCATATATACACAGTTATATACATATCCACTTAGATATAAATGTGCAAGTATGTGTGTGCCGGCCCAGCCAGCCTACAATGGCCTCCACTAAAACTTTTGCTAAACTTTTCGCGCTACGCCTACAAGTATGCTACAAACAACTTTTATTCCTACTACTGTAGGAAGTTTTGCACACATGTGCGTATGTATGCGTGTGGAGTGTTAAGTATAGCGGCTGCTTTTGTTTGTTGGTCTTAATCATTCTTAAATATGTTTTCCTATTAATTACGATAATTGCGTTTAAAGCGTCAGCCCCATAGCTATTCAACCGCAAACAAGGGTCTTTGCCACCATGCCATACACTATTTGTCTACTCGCAACATAACTGTGTACTACAGAGCAGCCCTTGGTCGCACTTGAGTTAGGTCTGGCAGTTTGAAAGGGTCATTTTGTGTAACTCTTATTAAGCTTGGCATGGTATGACATGATATGACTTAGTATTATTTTACATAGCATGGCATATCATTATGTACATATGATACTATAGTATTGAACAACATAGTATCAAATAATATGGTACGGCATAGCATGGCATAGAACAGCTAACATAGCATAACTCATATATGGCATAACACAGTTATCATAGCATAGCATAACATAACATAACATAACATAACAAAACATAACATAACATAGCATAACATAACATAACATAACATAACATAGCATAGCATAGCATAACATATAACATATAACATAACATAACTTAGCATAACATAACATAACATAACACAACAAAACATAACATATATAGCATAACATAACATAACATAGCACACCAAAACGTAACATAGCTTAACATAACATAACTTCCATAATATTCATGTAATTACAAGCATCGTAAGATCTAACGATGTCCATTTGCTACTTAAAAAAGTACGAGAGCGTTTTCTCAACCTCACCACAAAGCCACATTCGCTCACCCGCATACTCATTTGGCACAAAGCTTCAAAGATAGTAACGAAGAAGAACAAATTTGGCTTGACTTCTTGGCAACGCAGAGTGTAGTTTAAATTTTTATTTAGATCACTGGGTTTGCCGCAGCGCACAGTTGCATGCAACTGCTCAGCACCGTTACTTTATACCACTTCAAAATTTTTTCTCAATCCCACGCTCTCGCTGTCCCTTTGACACTCCTTCCACTTCAATTGCTTGTTTATGCTTATTTTTATCTGCTTCCACCTCGTAAAACTCTGTCATTACTTTAGTTGTCTTTCCCTGTTTCTTCGTCCTGCAATCTACGTCCTTCGTGCTTGATCCGTCGTCCTTCATACTTCGTACTGCAACCTAACTACGTTCTACAACCTATGTATGTACGTCCTTCGTCCATCCTACTTTCATTTAAGTAGTTTTTTTTTTTTTGGTTTTGTGTTCATTTCGTCTTGCGGTCGGTCGTCGGGTCAATTTGCCGCATTGTGTGTTGTGGCTTTTATCGCAGGCGGATTTAATTACTTTCGTGCTGCCAAGTAATTTGGTTGAATTTTTCTCGGCGTGCATTAAGCGGAAATGGGCAAAGAAATTCAACGCCAACGCCAGCGCCAACTCTTTGCCAACAAATGAGACACCCTGAGTTACCCAAATAGGTGGACACACATACATACATACATGTGGGTACTTATTAATTTGTTAAAGCGCATATCAGTCGGGTGCTGGTGTAACATATGTTTTTGCTGGCCATAATTGCACAATTAGCGTAATTTGAATTTCATTAGGTTAACCGCTGTTTTTATATAGACCATTTGATGATTGGCTGTGATTTTGGCGAGTAATGGACCGTGGGTGTGCAGTTGTTGTTTTGGTTATTACTGCAGCGCCTTTTTAGAAAATGTTTCTTTCCAGAGATTTTCTGCTTTAGCAAGAAGAAAATATAGTTGATGCATTTCAAGAAGTAGTAATATGCTAAGGCTTAAGTCGATAGTAAATGCAAATTTATTAAATTCAGAGCTGAAAATTTTCGTAGAAATTACTAAAGATTAAAAAACTCGGTAATATTAGGTTGATTATTTTTTGAATCACATGAATTTCCCAAAATTGTCCATATATATTATATATAAATTGCTTTAACCTTATAGTAGTTGGAGTGTTCGGTCACAGGGGAATCGTTGGAAATTTGCAAACTCAATGAGTTTGCTTTAGTCAGTCCACACAATAGAGGAGATTTAATGTCTTCTTCTCTCTCATGAAGTAATACTTTGTCTAGTGGTTCCGTGGGAGTTACATGATAGGAGAGTAGGTTAGGTTTAGCAGATTAAAGTCCGGCACTCCGGCCTCGATGCTTCCTCCTACTATAAAAAAGAGATTTCAACCGTTCTTAAACTTTATCCGGTTGATTTTCCAATATCTTGTTGCGTTCTCGCTTGTCAACATCTTGTGCGACTGCGATATCATTGTAATCATTCTTTTGGATAAGGAAGTTCGGTGCAAGCTCTCACTCTCACTTTCCTCTCTACTGTCTAGCTTTTGCCAGACTCAAGTTAAAGTATCTCGATAGACACACTTTCGGAGAACATGGCGAAGTGGCTAGGAATGAGGTCAGTCGCTTTAATAAATTTGTGGTGAACTCAAAATGCTCCGCCCATCTATGTAGTAATGCACTTAAAGCAGTTTTTGGGTAAATCTGTCCAAGTTGGATCCATCGATGCCTACGAACTAAGCTAACCTAACGTATATTACTTCCACCATCAGCAGATCTTAATAACGGGCGATCTAAGTAAAGATGCTTTCTTCTATAGTCTTTTTTTGAAAGATCACGCGTGAGTCAAGCTGTCATGTTATTTTTATCCCGTATTGTTTGACATTTTATAATTGAAAGACTTAACCTTCCCAAATTTTGTTCAGTGATGATGAAAATTGTCGTATTTGGGCCAAGAGCAACCTGCTGTCATTTCATTTAGCAAAATAAACAGTTTGGGGTGGTTAGTGGGCCGGTGCAAACATCGGTTCATATTTCTTCAAAAATGATTCCGGTGGGAACGTAACCGTCAATGGCGACCGATATCGCGTCATGCTAACCGACCATTTGATGCCTGAAATTGAAGCTCGTGATCTCGGCAACATTTGGTTTCAACAAGACGGCGCCACTTCCCACATATCGCATTACTCAATGGATTTATTGAGGGAACACTTCGGTGAGCAGATAATATCACGTTTTGGGCTAGTTGGTTGGTCATCAAGATCGTGTGATATCATACCGTCAGAATTTTTCCTGTGGGGGTACGTAAAATCTTAAGTCTATGCGGACAATTTCGCTTCTAATCCGGCCTTGGAGCAAAACATCACGCGTGCTATTCGCCAGTTACCAGTTGAAATGCTTGAAGGAGTAATCGAAAATTGGAATCAACGGCTGGATCATATGAGATTTAGCGGCGGTCAACATTTGAAAGAGATAATCTTAGAAAAATAAATGCCAAAAAATTATTCTTTCGAATGATAGTAAACATTTCCATTAAATTTGAAGTTTCTGTGCGCTTCCTTTAAAAAGTAGGGAATTTCGAAATGGATCACTCTTTACAAATAATTCTTCTGGGCAGGATATTTTGGCGTTGATGGCGTCAAAGTGAACGATTTTTCTTTTTTTATTGTGAAAAAAGAAGGAATTAACACTTTATAGAGGAAAATGGTGTTTGTCTGAAGAAGCCTGTGGACTTTTATCAAGGTCAAACAGATAACGGAGTAAAATAAACGCAAATGTACCCTATGTCCCCGCTTATAAAATTCGGAAAAAAGGGTTATCAGCATTATTCTGTTTTGCAAGAAAGCCGTGTTCTACAGTAAAACAGTAGTCACAGAAACTCATAAAACAAACCAGAATTAGTTTAAAAACCCATTTCTAGCATTCAATTATTTATTTTTCAAAAATAAGAGGATTTAAATACAAAAAAAATTGTTGATGCCTTGAGCAAACACATACTTGAAGGAGGTAATCTCTATGAAAGTGCTTTGCAAAGTCAATATTACTTGCTTATACACAGACACATACACATAAAGACGAGTGTCACTTGTGATATAATTCAAATTGATTAAATTTGTAAGCAAATACGGAACAAAATACACGCATATATACTTATATGAGCATACATATGTATGTATAAGTGTGTGTGGTCCAAAGACAAAGCAAGTGTTTACTTGCAAATTAAATTCTTCTAAAACCCTATTTACACTAACTTTCGATTGCGCATATCTCGTCTTTGCTGAGTTTATTACTCGAGCTTTTTGTAACCAAGCGCGCTACACAAACCAACAACAACAATAACAATGCATTCATACGCTGCTTAAGCAATTTTTGTCTCTGCACCGCCATTGGCATGAAGCACTTTGACGGCGCGGTTAGGCAGGGGAGGAGTGTTGAATGTGGCATGTGTAGGGAAAGGGCGATGCGCGATTGAAATGAAAAGCAATTGTGCTCCACTTATGAAAGTCTGCAGCGATTTCGTTTTTAATTCCTGCTCATTTGTTTCCACTTTACAGCAGCCAGAGGAATGTAGAGCAAACAAAACAAAAACAAATAACGAAAAAATGCACACATTTTCACATAGATTTACATACATATGTAGGTGTGTGTATGTAAGCCATCTGAAACACACATACACACACAGTGGGAAGAGAAGCTGGCTACTGAAACGCAATAAAATCAAAGAAGCAAGTGAAAGCAGGCGGCGAGTGGAAGGCAGCGCGTGGGTGTTAGGGAGGTGCCGTATAAAGTAGCGTCGTACCATGCTCATTTATTACCAGCACACAGTAGCGCATATACAAGCGTTCTGTTATCAAGTAAACACATACCTGCAAGTAGTCCTTATATGATTTTGTGTTATGTGTAAGGACTTTTTATACCCTGACTAGGTTATACATATTTAGTTTGCAACGAAGTTTGTAACATGCCGGAGGAAAGTTCGGACATCTATAATGAATCAGCGAGCTGAGTCTGAGGCTTTCTATATACATAAATATATTTTTTTTGAGATATTAATTTGAGATATTAATCTGAAATTTAGCACATATTTTTTTGTTCTCAAAAAGCTGCTTTTATGTCGGAATCGCGAATATAGGACCACTATAGCTTATAGCTGCCTTACAAACTGAGCAATCAAAATCAAGCCCTTATATGACACACTTTTTTATTTGACGGGATATCTCCATAAAACTTGGTATATATTATTCTCCTATATAGCGCTATAATTTCTAAAGAAATTGTTCAGATCGGATCACTATAGCATATAGCTGCCATACAAACTAAGCAATCAAAATCAAATCAAGTGCTTGTATGGAGAACTCTTTTATTCGACAAGATATCTCCATGAATCTAATCATGTATTACTCCCTTAGATAACGCTACAATCTCCAAAGAAATTGTTCAGATCGGATCACTATATCTTATAGCTGCCATGCAAACTAACCGAAAAAAATTAAGTCCTGCTACAGAAACTTTTTTCATTTCACAAGTTATCTTCACGAAACTCGGCTCGGATTATACTCTAAATCAACGCTTTAATGTCCACATTTTGTGCAGATCGGACCTTTATAGCATATAGCTGCCATACGAACTGATCGATCAAAATCAAGTCCTTGTATAGCAAACTTTTTATTTGTGAAGGGTATTATAGCTTCGTTGTAGCCAAAGTTAATGTTTTTACTTGCTTGTGTATGTGTAACTGATTTGTATATGTGTGTGTGATTTTTCTGTACGTTGTTTTTTGTTTCTGCAAAATTTTTCTCTTCTTTTTTCTGCACTCGAGTTGTGCTTTTTTCCACCCGCTTGTTGTTTATTGTTTGCTGCCGGCGCAAGCATTGTTGTTTGTTTGTTGCTACAAGCATGCATGCAGTTGTTTTTGTTGTAATATTAATGGCTGTTCTGACACAATTTTCGATTCATCGTTTCTACTTCGATGAGGGCGCCACCACTTGCCTGCCGCCAGTTACACGTTATCCACAAGCCAACTCACCATCCTCCTCGCTTTTGCTAGTAACGGTTTTCCTACATACATATGTACGATTATATGTTTGCGCCCTTCCGCTTTAACATCTCAACTTATCCGCTTTATACGTACGTGTTTTTTCTACATTTTTGCAACTTTTCACAGTTCAACGCAGTCGTAAGTTCTGTTTTTCTACTTATTAAATTCGTGTACCCCCTTCCTCTCCGTCGCGGAAGCTGTAAACATATCGTATGTACGTATGTATGTGGTATGTGGTGTGGTTCGGTGGAACATTGAAGCTTTCGCATACTCAATGTTATTACAGATTTAAAGCTTCATTTATATTGCTTCAGCTCACTTTAGCTTTTGATATATAAAATCTACTTGTTTGGAATTTTTGTGTGATGATGAAATAGATTCCGTGCTAAGAAGATTAGGTTGAGATATAATGATTCATTCGAGATTGCATGCTAAAGTATCAAGCTTTTTATCTTATTTGCTCATTACAACCGCCGCCACTCTAATCACGCAAAGGTAACTTTAACAAGTAAGGAAGGGCTAAGTTCGGGTGTCACCGAACATTTTATACTCTCGCATGATAAAGTGATAATCGAATTTCATTATCCGTCATTTACATATTTTTTTATTTTGCTGTAAAATTAATTAGATTAGATCAATTTGTGTACTTTGAGTATTGAATTGTATTTTCATTTCAATTCAAAATAGCGTTATATTGGAAGAAGGCGTGATGTGAACCGATTTCACCCATATTTCGTACTTGTCATCAGGGTGTTAAGAAAATATTATATACCGAATATCATTGAAATCGGTCAAGTAGTTCCTGAGATATGGTTTTTGGTCCACAAGTGGGCGACGCCACGCCCATTTTCAATTTTTAAAAAAAGCCTGGGTGCAGCTTCCTTCTGCCATTTCTTCCGCAAAATTTAGTGTTTCTGACGTTTTTTGTTAGTCGGTTAACGCACTTTTAGTGATTTTCAACATAACCTTTGTATGGGAGGTTGGTGTGGTTATTATCCGATTTCTTCCATTTTTGAACTGTATATGGAAATGCCTGAATGAAACGACTCTATAGAGTTTGGTTGACATAGCTATAGTAGTTTCCCACCCACTTTTCCAAAAACATTACGTCCACATATGCCCCTCTCTAATGCGATCCTTTGCGCCAAATTTCACTTTAATATCTTTATTTATGGCTTAGTTATGACACTTTATAGGTTTTCGGTTTTCGCCATTTTGTGGGCGTGGCAATGGGCCGATTTTGCCCATCTTCGAACTTAACCTTCTTATGGAGCCAATAAATACGTGTACCAAGTTTCATCACGATACCTCAATTTTTACTTAAGTTACAGCTTGCACGGACAGACGGACGGACAGACGGACGGACGGACAGACAGACATCCGGATTTCAACTCTACTCGTTACCCTGATCACTTTGGTATATATAACCCTATATCTGACTCTTTCAGTTTTAGGACTTACAAACAACCGTTATGTGAACAAAACTATAATACTCTCCTTAGCAACTTTGTTGCGAGAGTATAAAAACTGTACAAATGCGTCACATTTTTATCGCATATCAGTCTCATTCTCTGTCTCTTTTTATACTCTTGAAACAAGCTGCTACAGAATTTAAAGCTTTTCTCACCTAACGGTCATACGTATTACGTTAAACCAATTGAGATAGATAGAGGTTTATATACTGGTAATCTAAGTATTGGTACTTCTTTCAATAAGCTCTTTTTTGACAGATCACGCGTGAGTCGTTTACAAATCGTTCAACATTGATACGAAAATTCACGGTTTTACCGAAAATAACGATCAATGTGTGAGATATATAATTCAAATTCAGCGAGAGTCCTTTCCTAATACTAGTATGTATGTGTGCTAGACGGGTCAATGCTTCTCTTACTTCCCATATACTTAATGTAAATATTTTCGAACTTCCAGCTGACTTTAGTCCGCATATATCGGAGTTATCTGTGTGTAATGTAAGTTATCTTAATGAAATTGAGAGAGTGTGTGTGAACTTGGCTCTTCCTTTCATGTTTATGTTCTCTTTCTCTAACTCTAGCTACCTCAATCTCAGTGGGGTGCCGACGATAGTCTGCTTTTCGAAACAACAAAATCAAGTTTTTCTATATGATTTATATGGCACATACATATGTAGATATATCGAGGTAGAGGACTACGGAGTAATAAAGAAGTAACTGAACAAATATATTAACGGTAAAGGATTTAGTTAAATGTTTTCAATGAAGAAGAAATGACAATAGATAATCTAGTAATCTGTATCACACATTTAGAAAGATAATATTTCGTACAAAAAAAATTTCGTAAATAGTTTTGGAAATATTTGGCCTGGTATTGTATGAGCACGCCTTAAAGAGCGACGCCAGCAAAGGGAAAATACGTCAAATTCTTCGATAACTGTAGAAATATGTACAAGTCATATGACTAAAAAATGTGAATAGGCAAAATGTGAATAGTCTATAACACCCAATTTTTCCCCATTCCGCCTGATAATTGAGAAGTGAAATATGCGCTATAGTCTGGAAGCTCAATTCGAAAGTAAAGATTTAAAAATGGAGAACGACATGTCAAACCGTCACTGTTTCGTTTGCCCAGGAGCTAAACATTAAACAAGAAAAACCCCTTTGGAACTCTTTAAATGAGGGGGGATATCAAAAAAGTTCGATATATGGCTGCCACACGAGTTGTCGCAAAAAAATCTCATGAAGCGATTTTCTATCTGCAAATCACTGCTGAATCGCAACAAAATTGTTTGCTGGAGATGAAAAGTCACATAAGACAACGTCAAGTGAAACCGATAGTGGTTGAATCGCGGTGATCCGCGCAAAGTTGCGAGGAAGCTTAGATTTACTGTCCGGACAATTTAACTGTGTATTTGGTGGGATTGGTAGCGAATCAGCAACTATAAGTTGTTCTCTTACACCAAAACTCTTAATTTTGAACTGCAGTGTCAACAATTAGACCGTCTGAAACAAGAAAATGTACTTCAGCGGCAGCCAGCGCCAATGGTAGAGTACTTATTTGCCATCAGGACAACGGCAGATCACACACATAGATGGTGACTCGCCAGAAGATGCGGTAGCTTAAGGAATTTCGTGTGTTAATAAAGCTTTGCTTTTTGAGGGAAGGCAGTGGACGACCTAAAAGGGTTTCCGCCGACGAAAACATCGAAAATTCCACAAAATAATTTCGGATAGCCATAAGGTGAAGTTGTAAGAGATAGCACACATTCTAAATATTAACTGAAAGTGTACAGCATATTATTAACGAATATTTTGGTATATGAGACTTCAGCGCAAAGTGGGTGCCGCTGGAGTTCACTTTTAATCAAAAAAAAATGACGAGTTGATGATTCGTAGCAATGTTTGGAGATGGTAAATTATACTAAAACCGAATTTTTGCGTCGATAGGTGAAAAATGATAAAGAATGGCTTCATCTTTTCAGTTCGAAGTTAAATCGACAGTAATATGAGCGGACTGCATACGATAGATCCGCTCTAAAGCTAGAAAAAACGCAACAGTCGGTTTACAAGGTTATGGTGTCTGTATTTTGGTATGCGCATGGAACAATTTTTATTGATTACTTTACAAAAGAAAGAACCATCTACAGCGACTATTACACAGGCTTACTGGAACGTTTGAAAAACGAAATGGGCGAAAAATTAGCGTATTTGAAGAAAAATGAAGTGGTGTTTCAATAAGACAATGTCACAAGTCGATTAAAATTATGGTAAGAATCCATGTAGTCGGCTTCGAATTGGACGTGAACCACCGTATTCTTCAGAACTGGCCCTCAGCGTCTATTTCCTGTTCTCAAATCTCAAAAGAATTCACGTTTGTTTGTCGAAAGAAGCGGTTATCGTCGAAACTGAGGCCTGTTTTGAAGCAAAGAAGAAATTATACTATATAATGGTATTCAATGGTATCGAAAAGTTGGAGGCTTGCTATAATCAGTGTATCACCCTTGAAGCGATCTATGCAAAAATGAATTTTTTTTACATTTTTTTTTACATATTTAAAAAATTTCGTTTTACAATGGTACTCCGGTAACTTTTCAATTGACCTGTCAAGCACCATTAACAACTTTATTAAATTGCAAGGACTTTTAATATTTCTTTCCAGGAAGTGGCATGCCACACTTTGAAACTCACGTACACGTTTAAGTCATGCAGGATTTGTGTGAAAAAGATATTGATCAAATATATTATAATATTTTTTTTTTTAACTTACAACTAAGTCATAAAGCTCAAAATAGCCTAAAGCGTGGGTAGCAACTGTAAGAAGGCGCTAACGGGCACTTGCGTGTATGCGGCATTTGCAACGCCTTGCAAGTGCGTCAATGAAAGGTGCCGCAGGCAAGCACAGGAAAGGTTTTTCGCAGATACATACTATATATAATATATATCCATTTGCATGTGTATATGTGCCGCTTAATTGCACATGCAAATTGATTTGCATAACTTATTTTGCACTATTTCCATCCGCACATACAAAGGTGTGGTCAGACGCACCAAAAAGTACGAATATCCGCGCGCAGAAACTACCACCGCGTCACACTAGGCGGCACGAGACCAAAGCAAAGGTCAGATTATGGCGCTGAAATATGCAAATACCCACAGAAATAGCTGTAAAAGCACAATAAGTGCGTGAAGTGAAGCGTGCACCACGTTGCTTCCTATGCGGCTACATATGCGTGTACGTATGTGTGTGCGCTTTCACCCCTCATTTCGGCATTAGCATTTTAGCATTAATAAGCCGCGCGCAAATTGCAAAACAAATACAATACTTACAACAAAAAGAGCGCAACAACATGTGGCAGCGATAATCACACGCATACTTACACATATGCATACATTTAGACACACATATACATACACCCGCACACATGCTTGCGTTTTTTAATTGTCTCCTGATTGGTTTGCGTAGGTGTGCCCACGCGCTCGTGCCTGCGTCGCTGCTGCTTTGTAGCATGTCATATTGACATTTAAATAAATTTGACAGACCCCTGCAAAATTAAATTGAGCGGAAAATTATTACTACCGTCCATGGCGCACGTTTACGAAGTGGCTAGTTGGATAGTTAGGGGTCGTTGTGGTTATTTGAGGTGAGCTTTTTGTTTGGATTTTTTATTATTTTTTATAATTTTTTAAATGTTGTTATATTTTGGTGATTTACGGCACAAAGACTTGTTGTAGTTATATTTATAAGGGTGTGTTTTTTCAGTATTCGAAATTAAAAGCAAAGTAAATCTCAAAAACCCTTTATGTACATTATATATGTATGTATGTATGTATGACTAACAATCCTTTAGAGTGGTATGATTTATTTATTTTTAGGGTATATCTACCAATACTTGTTTATACTCTCGGTTGTGGAGGGCCTTCTTCAAATTAATGGCATTCTTCCCGAACTCATTCTAACTATTTTCGGCTCCTCAAGTTGTGTGTTCTTGCGAATGGATATTTTATAATACAGCATTGTGAAATTATATGTGACGAACTTAGTTTCCTATGGAGCAATAACTGCAATAATGGCTTTCAAATTACACTGGATTCAAGCCCAATCTCTAACCACATAGTACTCCAGTATACAATTGAAAAAATTTGTGAAAAACATTTTTTTGTAATTATTATACACTAAGATCATTCATTTCAATTATCTATGTGAACTGCATAAGAATGGGTTACATCTCGGAAGCCTGGAGAGGAATCAGAGTTACGTTCGTCCCGAAAGCTGGCAGGGGACCGACTTTAAGACCAAGGACTCCAGGCCCCTTAGTCTCCCCTCTTTTATGCTAAAAACTCTAACATGACTGATGGACTGGTATATAAGGAGGCGCTTTTCGACGGAATATACATTATACAATGTATATCAGGATAACAACATACTTAGTGTAAAAGCAAGTCAGTGTATACCGCCATGCAAACTGTCGTGTCATGGCTTTAGTAAGCTATTAGGATTAAGGAATTCGCTCTCGGAATCTTTCTTGGCAGTAGTCGTAACTGCTTGAAACGGTCTTTGGGTTAATAAAACCACAAACAGCAGTCTTCAGTCTTCTGTGTGACAGAGTAATTGAAAGGAAATGGATCGTACGTGCTCGACGAAATGTGAGTAGGGGTACTCGACAAGGTGGAGTTCCTTCTCCTTTTCAATGGATCCTGGCATTTAACGCCCTGTTTATAAAACTTAAATATCGTGTCTGCCGTGTGATTGCCCATACAAACGATGTAGCGCACATGGTCAAAGGAAAATGGCTAAATGCCGCTTAAGAGTTGACGCAGGGGATACCGGATCACTTGAATTATGCAGTTGCCAAACCGAACTCTGGCGGCTCCCTTTCTTCCCACATTTCGGCGAGGGATTTGTGAGTCATTGTTGGAGAGGGGCAATGAGCTTCTCTACGGTTTGGTCTAAGCTTGGATGGAAGCTTGGTGTAGAAGTAATCAGTAATCAAAAACTCTCTATCAACTCCAGCTTCAGACTTCCTGACTATGGCAGTGTTTTCCAGGTCGAGCTTGCTGCCATTAAGCTAGTAGTAGATTTACTGCACCAGATTGCAGCCTTCTTCAGAAAAGTAACCATCCACTTAGATAGCAAAGCGGCGATACTAGTCTTGGACTCATTTACAGTGCGATCAGGGCTGATCAAAGAGTTCCTAACCTCGCTACCAATAGCATCGAGTGTCTCTGTGATAAGACTGATATGGGTGCCAGACCACAGAATCGCGAGAAACTGTAAATTTGATGAGCTAGCATGAAGAGGCACGCTAGAACTGCTATCGGTAGAATGGGAATAATGCAGGAGGTAGTTAGGAGACGAGTAGGTCCTTATGGCATCTGCTACAGTTGCTATATAAAGGAGCTCAAATTCGGTGTGGTATTCGTGATGAGAGTGAGACTCCGTCGCCAAGTCCTGGCATTCACCCCCAGTGGATGAACGTCTAGCCACATAAAAACGAAGTTCTTCAACATATCACTGATTTGCGCCTACGGCCCGACGTAAGAGAAAAACTATGTGGTTGGCAAATAAGGTATCTTTGGCACAACGGTCGGTAAATTCAGTCTCCATGATGAAACATTCCCAAATGGGTTGAGGGTGATCGACTTCGCGTGAAACATAGCTATCTGTAGATTCCAGTACAGGAAATTTCATTCAGCCAGCTGATTGCCTCCGGATCAAAAAACCACCAACCAGATCGATCATGTTGTGATAGACGGAAGACATGTCTCCAGTGTTTTAGACGTGCGTATGCTCCGAAGTCCTACCATCGACTTGGACCACTATCTTGTTGCAGCCAAGATACGCAACCGCCTCTGCCCGGCAAAAAAAGTACGTCAACAAACACAAGGAAGGTTCGACGTCGACAAGCTGCAATCACAACAGATAGCTGAACGATTTTCTGCTTGACTTTCACTCCTGTTATCTGAGAGCACTCATGAGCAACTCAGTAAAAGGAAACTGTGGGACGGCATTTCAAGCTCCTTACGTACAGCTGCAAGCGAAAACATTGGCTTTCGAAAAATGCAAAAGAACAGCTGGTACGAAATGGAAAACCTCCACTCCGTTGAAAAGTCCTGGTGTTAATTACGCCAATAAAGATGAAGAAGATATGTCACGTATGTAGATACAGATGGACAGAGAGATTGACGGACATGGATGAAAAGAGTCAGACCGCCAAGCTGATCATTCATATACGAGTATATGTAAATATTTTATTGAGTCTTCGGAGTATTATAATATTCTTTTCAAACTTAATATACCGTCTTCAGTGCATAAAATAGCTTCTTTTAATGCAATATCATTGCGGCTTAAGAAAAAGAGTGATTTTAGGTAATGATAAATTGAAAAATATTTGCAAAAAAACACTAAAAGTTCATTTCCTCATTTTAAATCGCTTAACTTTCGCTCTCTCAGAACCGAAAAATATTTTAAGGTTAATCATTCAATCATTTATGCATAAATTGGCATTAATATAATAAAATTATTTCACGGAGACTTGGAACAACACGCGTTTTGCATAAATAATACATTTAAGCGCGCGTAAGTATGTATATTTGTACATATTTACAGTTATATTTTGGTACAAAAATTAATATAATAACTTAATATTGTTTGTCTGTCGAGCTTTGATAATCAAACGACATGCGACATTGCCAGCTCACGAGCGCACACCAAACATTACAGCCGTCTTCACGTGCCGCAGCAGCGACAGCAAGGCAGCACGGCACCACACGAAGCCGAATAACGGCGCGCACTGCACGACATGTGCATTCTGAGCTGAGCTGTAAGCGAGCGTGCGTCCAACCGGCGTAGCTCATCAAAACAAACTTCAATTTTCAAATTTAATTGCAACTTAATGAAACAACGATGCTTCAAAGGCGATACAACGGGTACATGTAACAACAGCAACAACAACAACGACCCTACTCCTGGTGGCCATGCTGAATATGCTCATTATGCTTAATGT
Source organism: Bactrocera tryoni (assembly GCF_016617805.1). Lineage (NCBI taxonomy): Eukaryota > Metazoa > Arthropoda > Insecta > Diptera > Tephritidae > Bactrocera > Bactrocera tryoni. Next base: position 69,043,003 of record NC_052500.1, read on the forward strand.
CGATTTACATACATAAGCAAGGAATAAAGTGCTTTTGGCATGCAATATAGGACGTGCAGAGGAAGCGAACGAGATGACAAAGTGACAACGGTAAAAGCGGTGAGTGGGTGTATGTGGGGTGTGTACGATGTGGCATGGTGTAAAGAGTGGTAGGGATATCTGTATGGTGTCAGGCGGTGTAAAAGAGAGGGAGAGAGCTTTATACGCGGGTAAGTAAGTTAGTGAAAGGGAGAGGAAGAGGGAGAGTGAGAGATTACTTTGACGTCAGTGAGCGAGAGGGAGATCTGTGTGGGGTAAATGCAGCAGCGACTGAGGGATAGCGAGATATATGTGTAGGAAGTAAGCTAAAAACAGAGAAAGTAGGAATGGGTGTAGCAAGATGTGAGCGTAATCGCTAGAGAACAGGTTACAGGGAAGCATTTTTTTATGGCGACAACAAATACCATCTTTAAATTCAATTTGGCAACATTTGAAAACATGCCAATGCATATGTGGCGTACACGTATGCATGTGTGTACGTGCTGACGGGCGTTGACGGTCATACTTTGCCGTGTAAGAGCCAAGCGCAGCAAGGACAGAGCCTGATTGTGCGGTGCCAAAGTGTTGCAACAGCGAGACACAGCTACATATTTACACTATAATATACATATATATATGTACATATGTACAAGCGTGGGTGTATGCTCAAGTAGCTGCATGTGTATGTGTGTGTGCCTATACATAATTTCGCCATTTTTAAGCTGCATTTGTAGCACAGTTTTTGGCGCGCTCGAGCCATAATGCCATTGCTGCACTCCGCATAAGTGTCGTTACCCGTATTTTGTGCGACATTGTTGTTGTTTTTGTTTTTTTACATCATTGCTGCCGGTAATGGTAATGGTACTGTGAGGGTGTGCTGGTGTGGGTAGTGTTATCAAATTGCTGATGCTAAGTTGCTGATGTTGCACATTGCCGCTTTATGCCGGCATCTTAATACCACCTGCACATACACATTGGCATACAACAACAACAACGACAATATAAACATGCATATACAACGTTATTGGCCACAAGTCGTTGTTGGCGCTGGCAACATTTGCGGTGTTGCAAGTAAACGCCGCCATTTGCAAGCGCACCACGTGTGACTCGCTAGGTATTGGCTTGACTTTCAGCTTCCTTCCTATGCATTTTTTTGGGCGTGTTAAATTTTCTCCAAAGCATCTACGGGCGCGTAACACTTTAGCGATAAGCAAGACGTTGCTCTGCCTTCCGCTTGCTTTTTTACTTCCTTTTCTTTTGCCAATTTTTTGGCTTGGCGACATTTGGCACGGGAAGCTACTTGAGCCGCAATGAGCACCACTTAAAGATTCTTTGCAATTTAGGGCGGACTCGCAGCAGTTTTGGTGTATAAGTGTGTGTGTGTATGTGCGTTGCGGGCGAACGCTAATGCGACAAGGTAAAGCGATAAGACTTTTTGTATAAATACACAGAAACAGTTAAGTGGGGACGCCAAGCGTGTTGGGCAGTGTGTGAGTGGTAAAATGGTAAAATCTTTCGAAAATGGCTATTTAGTTGAAGCGTTCTTGGCGTATTTAACGTTATGCAGCTTAAAGTGTGGGCAATAGTAGTTAGCCATTTCGAAGAGAACTGAAGTATAATGGAAGTCGCCTTGTGGATACTGAATTTAAATGTTCTAATATGCAGCAGAAAATATAGCATAATTGGTAGATGACTTCATTATAACGGTATTAAGTGTTAAATAGCGGTATCGGTATAAAAACTTTTTTTTCATTTGGTGATAATATTCCTTTTTATAACAACTTACATATGGAAGATAATTGAAAGATCTGTTAAGGCAAAGTGAAGCCAGAGCAAATCTAAGACTTCATTCAATTAACCTAAGCTTTAATATAACGGTATTTATACAGAATCAGAAAGAACGCTAACTTCGGTTCCACCGTAGCTGTAATACATTTCGCAGTTAAAAAAAATTCTATGCAAAAACTTGATGCATTTGTATGGCAGCTATAGGCAATAGTAGTCCGATCTGAACGATTTCTACGAAGATTGTAGCCGGGATTTCAGAAATAATTTATGCCAAGTTTCGTGAAGATATCGTGCCAAACAAAAAAGTTTTCCATACACGGTCTTGACTTTAATCGATCAGTTTGTATGACAGCTATATGCTATAGTGGTCCGATTCAAGCAATTTCTTCCAAAATTATAGCGTTGTCTTGTCTATAAATCTATGTTAAATTTCTTAAAGATAACTTGTGAAATAAAAAAGTTTTCCATATTAGGACTAATTTTGCTCAGCATTTTGAATGAAAGGTATATGCTATAGCCATATATACAAGTATATAGGCTAGAGAAAACGATAACTTTGGAAGGCAAGATTTAAGAAAAATCTACCACATTCATATATATTCAATATTTGTTTATTTTTAGCTCACCCTAATAACCATATATCCGAGGAAAGAAAGCTTTTTACTAACTACCTCCCACAGAGGGCGAAATAGGAACAGGAGCGGGTTTTTTTGCAGTAATCAATACACAAAAGGAAGCTTTAACGTAAATGACTACAATTCAGTCTTACGAGTTGAAATTGTGGCCATAACAGAAGATGCCAAGTGAACCCTCTGCAATAACCAGCAATTTCATAAACCTTTTAGTGGATAACTGAGCGGCAAATAAAGCTATCTATAGCGCCTATACTAAGTCTAACTGCGCTAGGTTATGCAAGCTAACAATAACTAGACTCTGAGTAGGTAACTTGGTTAAATCATCTGGTTACCTAGTCACATAGGAATAGAAGGAAATAAAAAGGCAGACGAGCTGGCGCGCTGGAAGGCAGCAGGAGACACAAATCCACCACATATCCTCAGTTTACATATGTTTAAAAAGTGTAATATTATATTGAAGCGAATTCACATCGTTAACTTCTGTCCAACATTGTTTAGAAATTTTCAATTACGATCAATTAAGACTTCATATTATGAGCGTGGTCTTCTTCTACATATATCATCTTCTTAAATACCTTCAGGTGGAATAAAACTTGTTATATGGTAACAAGCATAATCTCTTTTAATAGCGTTCCTGGTTAGCTCTTTTTGTCTAGAATGATTTCTCCAACAAGTATGTACTTAAAAATGACAGATGATATGTAAGCTCCGGACACAATTAAATACATTACTTAGGTTTATGCCAACAACATCGAATCATTTCTGAACGTTGATTAAAGTTCATGAAAGGTGGGTAATTTACGACAAGACCAACATAAACGATCGTGGACAGCATTTGGATCGTCAGAAGATGGCAATCGCCCTGGAGTGGCCGGCTTTGAGACAATGACAGAACACACATGTCAAAAGTGACGGGCTAGAAACTCCGGGAGCATGGTGGGGAGGTTTTTATGCGTCCACCTAATAGCCCGGTTGTGGCACCAAGTGTTTGCTACCTATAACTGACTATTGCCAAATACTTTGCTGGTGAAAAACTGCCCGAGTTTTTTCCTAACAGAGACGAAAGTTTTTTAATGTAATGAAAGTCTTGCAAATATTATGTTTTTATACTCTCGCAACAATGTTGCTAAGGAGAGTATTATAGTTTTGTTCACATAACCGTTGTTTGTAAGTCCTAAAACTAAAAGAGTCAGATATAGGGTTATATATACCAAAGTGATCAGGGCGACGAGTAGAGTCGAAATCCGGATGTCTGTCTGTCCGTCCGTCCGTCTGTCCGTCCGTCCATGCAAGCTGTAACTTGAGTAAAAATTGAGATATCATGATGAAACTTGGTACACGTATTTCTTGGCTCCATAAGAAGGTTAAGTTCGAAGATGGGTAAAATCGGCCCACTGCCACGCCCACAAAATGGCGGAAACCGAAAACCTATAAAGTGTCATAACTAAGCCATAAACAAAGATATTAAAGCAAAATTTGGCACAAAGGATCGCATTAGGGAGGGGCATGTTTGGACGCAATTTTTTTGGAAAAGTGGGCGTGGCCCTGCCCCCTACTAAGTTTTTTGTACTTATCTCGGAAACTACTATAGCTATGTCAACCAAACTCTACAGAGTCGTTTTCTTCAGGCATTTCCATATACAGTTCAAAAATGGAAGAAATCGGATAATAACCACGCCCACCTCCCATACAATGTTGAAAATCACTAAAAGTGCGTTAACCGACTAACAAAAACCGTCAGAAACACTGAATTTTACGGAAAAAATTGCAGCAGGAAGCTGCATCGAGGCTTTTTTTTAAAATTGAAAATGGGCGTGGCCTCGCCCACTTATGGACCAAAAACCATATCACAGGAACTACTAGACCGATTTCAATGAAATTCGGTACATAATATTTTCTTAACACCCTGATGACATGTACGAAATATAGGTGAAATCGGTTCACAACCACGCCTTCTTCCAATATAACGCTATTTTGAATTCCATCCGATGCCTTCTCTGTATAATATATACATACATTAGGAACCAATGATGATAGCGGAATAAAACTTTACAAAAATACGGTATTTGAAAAATATGTAAATGACGTATAATTAAATCTCGATTATCACTTTATCATGCGAGAGTATAAAATGTTCGGTGAAACTCGAACTTAGCCCTTCCTTACTTGTTGTTTCAATGATATTGATGAACTGGAGGGCGCATTCCGAGGGGCCATTTATCAGGAGCGCAACATGCTTACTGTAAAGGCAAGTCAATAGATACTACCCTGCAAACTATCGTGTCATGACTTGAGGAAGCCATTAGGGTTAAGGAATTCGCTGTTGGGACCTTCTTTGATATAGAGGAAGTTTTAAATAATTCTCTGTCGCACGCATTCGTAACTGCTCCGGACGGTCTTGGGATTGAATCAAACCTCAAACACCTCATTTTCAGTCTTCTGTGCGACAGAATGATTGAAATGAGGTCGACGAAATGCGAGCCCCACAAGGTGGAGTTCTGTCTCCTCTTGTATGGATCCTAGTCATTAACGGCCTGCTTAAAAAATTTGAAGATCGTGACAGCAAGATCGTGCCTATGCAGACGCTGAAGCGCTTGTGGTCAAAGAAAAGCTCCTAAATACCGTTTACGAATTACGCGTCGGAACGAATTAAGCACTCGTTAACGGTCTCGCCATCAAGCGAAATAAAAACGAAATGGTTTTATTCACCGGAATAAACAAAATTCCTGCGGCAGCGCTGGCGCAAATGAAAGATATCCGTCTGCAACCAGCGGATACATTGAAATATCCAGAGCTCATACTGGATAGGAAGCTTTCATGGAAGCCAAGTATCACAGAAAGAACAAAAAAGGCATTGCCTTGTATTGCTATAGAGGAGCCATTGAGAAAAGGAGGGATCTCTCACTGAAAGTGATCATCTGGCACCATAGTTAAGCTGATTGTTGTTCTGTTGAGTCTTTATGTGGTCGAGCGCACTAGAAAAGATCGCACTTGCAAAGACACTCGGGCGCCTTCAACGGGCGGTGCTCATCAGCATGTGTGTTGCACTAAGGTCTATTCTAACCATGGCACTTAATGTCATCTTGCACATATTGTCCGTGGACATCGCCGGAAGGTGGATGGTTACGAAAGTTGCTTTCAGACTCAAAGAGTCTGGGTTCCTAAAAGAACACGTGTCTGAACACTCGGAAATCCTAACTCACTTTGACTTCATAACGTTTCACTTCGAAAAAAAAGACGCCAAAAGCTTGTCAGGAACTCAAATTTAAAGAAGTCTATTTAACGTAAGTGAATCCAATATTCATGCTGACTATGCAAAACGCATACCGCTTACTTTTATTCCAAATAAAGGCATATTTTTTCAACAGTATTACACGCGGTACTATAATAAATAACTTTAATCGCTATCAAATGGCATATTTTATATACAAGTCAGGTTTTGCTGTGCGCACTTCTTCCCTTTCAACACCTATAGGAGTCCGCTGAGAGTGTGCGTGTGTGTGCGTGAATACAAATACAAATACATACGTAATTTTGCACGTGAAAAAACTAATATTTTGCATTAACAGCCGTGTGGTTGGCACTCATAAGCCTTACAAAACATATAATCGCCAACAACACACACACACACACACTTCACCCACACACACATGCACGCGCCCAAACCTGGGTCAGAGTTACATATGCGAAACGTGTCCATGATATGCAGATTTGTTGTGTTCACATTTATTTGGTCATAAATTATCATCAAATCCTAGTCAGGAGCATGGCTGGCAAAGGCGCAGCAGGCAAAAACGCGTGTATCCGCTGTCACCGTTGGCACACCAAATCCAAATAAATGGCGATTGCGAACAAAAAAAATACAGAAATAAATAAAAATAAAATAAAAGGAATAAACTTAAATGGCCACAAATCGTTATTGGCCCCATTTGAATGTGATAAAAATATTTATGGCGAGTAAAAAATTGCAATAAAAAACATAAAAATTGAAATAGAAATAACGCGAGTAGAGAATGTGCAAATATATAAAATATGTAACAGTATCAAATGTGTTTAGTTGCGCACAGAACACGAATAAATGTGCCGGAACACACATGAGGTGAGTGGCTGGTGCTAGCAGCGATCAGCGTTGTCAGTCGCCTCAACTGCTAAAACCTAACCTCAAAGCGTTTTCCACGTTCGTTCAGTCAACCTCATTTTACCCACTAACTAACCGTTATGTTTCCGGTTAGGCACTGAAGCGTGATGAAGCTGCACATAAAGGGTGTTGGAGATAATGCATGTGGATAGTGATTGGCGTTAGATTGCATGGAATTTAATGGATTTAACGTAAGGGATCCTTGACCTTTGGCGTTTAGTTGGATTGAGAGAGTGGTAAGTTTTGAGTTCAGATTAAGAGGGTTAGGTGAAGGTGACCATTTGTAGTTTAACAAAATTAAAACATTTCAATTTTGGATTAGTTTAGTTAGATAGGACACTTTGTATGTTAAATTTTAAGTTTTAATGTTATTCAGGTTATATTTTCAAAGCTCAAGTTTGTACGTAATTTCCATCATATGAAGCGCCCCTAGAAAGTTTACAGTATCACTCTTTAGTAACATGAGTTATTTCAACTTTTAAGACCGTATTCCACCTGTTTTTTGCGAATGTTCAAGGAACTAAGTCCAGCCGAGGAGTAGACTAACTTTGCAACAACCTATATATTGTGATACGACATCTATTTAACTCTGGATAAGGTGAACTAACTCTACACAGACGACGAATTAACATATTTGTTTAAGGATAATGCTTAAAAGTCCAAATTCCACAGATTTAGAGATGCTTTAAAATACGACTATTTCCGCTTTAACCTCTCAGCAATCTTCAAGGCCTCAAGCAAAATACGATTATATCCACTTTAACTTCTCAGCAATCTTTAAGCGTTCAAGAAAGGATTTTTTTACACTCGGTAGATTTGTTTTACCTTCTGATGACTTTTTACATGTAAGTTTCAAACACACTAAATCAGATCTTGTTTGGAATAGTCTTAAGAAATATCATTATTTGGACCGCCAACTGGTTTCGAATTTAAAGAGTATCAGATGAGGTTATGGTAGTGGAATATCTAATAATTAGCTCTCGAAGCTTCATGAAGCAACGACTATTCAAGGCCGTGTTGTTTAGAGATAAGGATGCCCTCCAAATGAGCAACTTTCTACAGATGACTACTATTTACTTACTGATAATATCTACAAGTTGGGATACATCAGACCTACATAGGTATCTTGAAATAACGACTATATCCACTTTGATCTCTAAGTACTCATTTAATCTTCATAGGGAACGCTCTTTTATCCTCCGTAGATATTGTGATACCTTCAAAAGGATTTGTAGTTCTAAGACATATGAGATAACTTTGGCAGGACATCAAAGCGACAGTGTGTCTAATAATAAGCGCTTGAAGCTTACCGAAGCAAGAATTCTTGAAATAACGACTTTGCCAACTTTGATCTCTAAGTACTCATTTAATCTTCATAGGGAACGTTCTTTTATACTCCGTAGATATTGTAATACCTTCCAAGGTGTTTCTAGATGCTTGTTGCAAATCACACCAAATTAGATCTTATTAAAAAAGTCTTCCGATGTTTCTAAGATATATCAGTGCCTCTAATCATAAGCACTCGAAGCTTCACGAAGAAAGCACAATTTTGAGGAAGTTTATTTCAGATCTAGTAATGTCTACAGGAGAAAATGCTGTTAAGCTTTCAAAAAACCAACTGTTCTTTCAAAGCACTGTTTGTTTGCTCTTTGCTTTGGAAAAAATTGTTCTCAAGAAATTTTCAGCAAATTAGATCGGTTCTTCAAAATTTTCAGAGTACGAGAAGAGATGCTAGACCGGAAAATTGTACCATAAGTATGTACATATGTTAGGTATGTTGTCTAAAGACGCTTCAAGGCCCTCAATAAACTCCTTGTGAAACCACCGGAACTAAAATCCTCCTATTTCATCATTTTATCTCTGAAGCACCTTGTTCTCTGGATGAAGTTCATCAATTCAAACAGCAAAGATATCGTCAAGAAACGCTCGACCGATAGTTGCAGTTTTGTTTTTACTATACAAAGCTATGCATTCGCATAGAAGATGCTCTATAGTCTCTTCTTGTTCCAGCTTTTGGCAGCTTCTATAATAATACCATAGAATTCAAAAAGCCTTTATATGCCACCATCTGCAAGAAGTAGATAATTAGATTCCATAAGGACTAAAACAATCCCACCGATTCTGCTGATCTCTGAAATATGTAGATCATCTGTTGAGTAGATTAACAATTCTCTCATATTTTAATATAAGTTCTTGACAGTAATGTTTCTTTTTCATTAATAATTATTTGAAATAAATTCTGGAGAATATCATACATACTTTATTAAAGAAAATTTCGAAAATTATAAGACAACATCTGTATTCATTTCCAATCTCAAAACCATGAGTTTATTCAGTGACTTCGTTTCTAACCTCAAAACAATTTCTTGACAAAAGTTCTAGCTAAAACTCACTCTTCGTCACTCGCCTTTATTACAAATCTAGTAATAACTACATGAGTTCAATCTCTTTTTTTGAACAGCAAATTTATATTTGCTCCTAAAGGTAGGCAACGTATACAAAAATCGGAAATTTCGTGAACAAAAACCGGACAAGAGCGCATACAAATAACGGCAACATGCGCGAAACATATCCGTGTACTTACAAACGAGTCTCGCACATGTAGTAGGTTCGAGTATAGCGCAGGGAAGAACGCAAATATTTTAGGGATATTTGTATATAAACATGTAGTTGACAGTTGTTAGAGACGTAAGGTCTCTATATAGTCAAATAATGGCACATGTGTCTGTGCACCGGTTGATGAATGACAATTTTTATCTGATTTCGGTGTGCTAAAAAATTTCAACACAGGAAGGACGAAGAGGAAAAGACAAAACGGAGAACAACCAAAAAGCAATAAGGAAAAAATAAAGAAAAGAAGGCGCAAAAAAGTGAAAAAAAAATGAAAATAACGGTAAAAAATGACGAGAATGATAACGAAAAAGGGGAGACGAAACGTGAAAATGTAAGCCAACAAAATCGCACGAAAAAATTATCAAAATTTAATAGATGAAACGAAGTAAAAATAATAGAACGAAAACAAAAAAAAATTGTTTCAAAAAAGTAAACCAAATAACATTTGGTGCCACAATATGATAGCAACAACAAAAACGTTGAAAAACAATTACAAACACACACACTCAGAATGGTGTTAACGAACCTAGAACCCACTCACGGCGCGCGAGGTACAATGAAGTACCTGTGCACCGTTATTGCAACAAAATGGCGCATCAATTTGCAAAACAGAAGAGCGAAAAATCGTATAGCAACCGACAGGAACTAACAAAGTACGAAATCAAATAGCAGCAAAAAAACAAAACAACAAAATCTAAAAATAACAATAAAAACGTAGCCGAATGGAGGGCGTTGGAAAGTGCGACGGGCTGCGGAGTATAAAAAATGCAAAACAACAATAAAAACAAAAAAGGAATAATAACACAGCACGCTATCAAATGGAACGAAATGAAATGAATAGAAGAGACAACAAAAATACAGACAACTATGTATTTTTGCAGGGCGGGTAAAATAGCGTGAAAAAGTGAGGACGACTGAAATAAAAATCGAAATAAAAAAGTGAAACAAAAGTAAAATGTTGAAATTGACGAAAAAACATGACGTTGCATACGTTAAAAGCTAACTTGTGAATTGGTTGATAACGTTCGCTGAAAATGACGCTAGTAGCTGTAGTAGTAGGGTGGGGGCAGGCGGAGTCGAGGGCACGTTTTTGGCATGTGGCTGGCAGCACCAAGGGTACGCGTTTAACATGCAGCGCTGGTGTTCTTTTATATATACATACATATGTATGTATGTATAGAGAAAAGTAGATTTTTCATACAGTTTCGTGCATATTAATAGTAGCACTTCTTTTTAGATTTAATTTTTAGTCGAAAGTTAGCGACAGGAATGTGGTTGGTTGGACTTTTTAAGTATATGTAGATTTAGTAAAAAAAATTAAACAGTTTTGTGCATATTAATAGTAGCACTTCTTTTTATATTTTAATTTTGTACTAAAATTAGCGGTAGAAGTATGATTGGTTGGACTTTTTGAGCATGTGTATGTAGATTTAGTAAAAAATTCTAAACAGTTTTGGGAATATTAATAACATCACTTACTTTTAATAAGTTTAGAGATAATGCTAGTAACAGCTTTTTGACTGTTTGGACTTTTATAGGTATCCATATATGGATATAGATCAAATTTTTATAAAGTTTTGGGCATATTAATAGAAGCATTTGTTTTTGTAAAGTTTATGGATAAAGCTAGTAACAGCTTTTTGACTGTGTGAACTCTTATAGGTATACAAATATGAGTGTAGATATAATTTTTATACAGTTATAGACATATTAATAGAACAGAATTTTACAGAACGAAAGTTAATAACAACTATTTGGCTGCTTGCTTTTATAGGCACATATAAAAAAAGTAGAAAAATTTGTATACAGTGTTGCGCGTATTAATAGACGCAGTTGCATTTTGGAAGCCTGCAGCTATTAAAAACCAGCAAGTTGGGTGGTATACATATCAGTTAATTCAGGTTTTCGACTCTAAATCGATTATATATAAAAATTTTGAGACAAGTTTTGGAAAAAAGTATTTGAAAATGTAATGGAAATAGTGTTTTTGGAACATACAAATGCAATTCTAAACTTTATTGTATTTGCGTTTGTTGACAAACCTAGAAGTAGACATATTTGAAGCTAAGAAATTGCTGTTTGCCTATTTTGTAGCGCGACATCTATCGACTGTAGTCTACAGCGAACATTTTACATTACTATAGAAGCTTTAAAGAAAGTAAATAACTTTCTAAAAATGTTTCAACCTTACCCTAGACAAAATAGTCTACAGATGGGATACCTTGAAATAGGTCAAAGATTGAAAAATGGACGATCGTGAGCAAAAACTATGAGAACTGGTTTAAAAATAATTTTTAATGCAATAAATGTTAGAAGACAGTTTACTGTTACTATTTATAGTTTAGGAGGAATCATGGGACTTTAAATACTAGTCATCTTCGATTCGACACGTCTATAAGTTAGACCTTTACTCTCTTGTTAAAATTTACAAACGAATGCATTTCTCTCTATGCATTTTTTTTATCGAAAAATAGCAGTAGTTTGTTCTATTCGCCACTCTCTAATATTTTACAAACCAAAAATTCACGGTTATAAGACAATATGGTATTTTTCTCTCTATAAATTTTTTTACCTAAACATATCACTTCATCATTTTGTTCTATTCGCCACTCTCTAATATTTGACAATGTCAGAGGTTGATCAGCACTATCATTAAGTTAGCATTTGCGAGTCTAATATGGATATGAAAGTATTATCTTCAACTTTTATGAAATTTGCTGCGATTGTTATACTTTTTATCTCGCAAAATAATTCCTAAAATTAACGCAAATTATTCAAAACATGAACCTTTTACATTCTTTTCGCAATGTGCTACTATTAATATGTCCAAAACCGTATTTCGTTACATAAATATGCATGTGATGTGCTCTAGAATATATTATATATATATATATATATATCTATAGAGTGTGTGCGTCATTGTACTTACCAGCAAATACTGATGTTGAATTGTGATGCGGATCGTAGGGACATACGGCTTGGCCGCTTTTGTTCGCCTCCTGGGTATAGTTGTACTCGTTGATTATGTATGTATTACACATAGGCCGAAATGAATTGGTGCCGCACACGAACAAACGACCCGGCGACGTCACTACCATGATGCGAATGTAATTTTGACATGCCTCCTGTTAAATTGAAAAAATAGAAAAAAAGAAAGAAAACACATCGTGGCATGAGTAAACATTTTTTTGGCTCGAATCCGAGGGAATTAACTCAATAAAGTAAGAGCGGTTAAGCGCTATGTATTAAAATGGAAAAATCTTAAATTTACAATAAGTTTTAAATGCGAAAAAATTCGCCAGACGGTGTATACAAATTTGAATTTAAATATATAATTTTAGATAAATACTAAAGAATCGATTTTTTGGTTAAAGGTGTTCCTTTTTTGGATAAAAATTCGTTTCACCGAAACGAAAAACATAAGACTCCAGAAAATCGATCGATATCGATAATATTGATCTCATAATTACATAACTACATATAAACCTTAATAAATATCCTTGAAGCATAATTCAAAATAAATTTGTATTAACCGGTTGAGAATTGTTTTTCAAGTTTTTGCGGAAGAAAATCTAAAGCTCCCAGAATGGGCCGAACCCGACAAACTCCAAAACTCGCTGAAGGCATTGAAGGCAATCCTAGCCGAAGCTTTTAACAAGTGTATGGAAAGTCTTATCAAATATTCCTTACATAATGTTCAAGTGGCAACAAGACAAAGAATAACTAAGTATTAACAAGGAAAACGTTAATATAGGCTGCACCGAAGCTAATATACCCTTCACAGGTGCATTTCTTTTAGTAACTATGTGCTCAGTTTATATGTTAGCTATATGCTATAGTAATCCGATCTGAACAATTTTTTCGGAGATTATATTGTTGCCTTAAGCAGTAATCTATGTCAAATTTCGTGAAGATACCACGTCAAAAGCGAAAATTTTCCATACAAGCCCTTGATTCCGATCGTTCGGTTTGTATGACAGCTATATACTATAGTAAGCCGATCTGGACAATTTCTTCAGAGATTACATTGTTGCCTTAGAAAATAACCTGTGCCAAATTTTGTGAAGATACATTGTCAAATGTGAAAGTTTTCCATATAAGAACTTGATTCCGATCGTTCAGTTTGTATGGCAGCTATATGTTATAGTAGTCCGATATCGGTAGTTCCGACAAATGAGCAGCATCTTGAAGAGGAAATGACGTTTGCAAAATTTCAAAACGATTTCTTAAAAACTGAGGGACTAGTTCGTATATATATAGACAGACGGACGCACGGACAGACGGACAGACAGACACACAGACGGACATGGCTAAATCGACTCAGCTCAACATACTGAGCATTTATATATATACTTTATAGGGTCTCCGACGCTTAATTCTGGGTGTTACAAGCTTCGTGACAAACTTAATATACCCTGTTCAGGGTATAAAAATATTGCTGACGTTCAGGCAAGTGTTGCTGAAGACCACAATTTGTCGATTCGAAGACGTTCTAAAGAATTGGTACTGGCACAAACCACAATCTGGCGGATTTTGAGAAAAGATTTAGAAAGAAGAAAAATCATCCGCTCACTTTCATCTGAGTAGTGTGGTAAATAAACAAAACTGTCGATTCTGCTGACAGCTTGGCGTGATTTTAGGATTGGTGGAAGCATCGGTCCGTACTTGTTTCGAAAAAAAGGCTGGTGCTACCGACTTTTACTGTCAATGGAGAGCGGATGATAACAAACTTTTTATGGCCGAAGTTGGAAGAAGTTGATCTTAACAACATCTGGTTCCAACAACACGGAGCTACGTGCCACACAGCACGTGTAACAACCGAAGTATTGTGAGAAAAGTATGAGATTCGATTATTTCAAGAAATTGGGACATTGAATGGCCTCGAAGAAGTTGTGATATAACACTATTGGACTACTTCTTGTGAGATTATTTGAGTTGATGGATATTTAGCAATGGATCAGACTTTCTAAAATCTTTAACGGTCATATTGAAGTGTTATTCATGACATACGACTTGATTTAGTGGAAAAAGTACTTGATGGGGTTCATCAAATTCATTCCTTCAAAAAAAGTCGTGACAACCATTTGAATGATGTTGTAAACGGAACTTAATTGTATCGATTGTACTTGTCATTAATTAAAAAACATTTGAATTACTTTAACAATTAGTATGTTTATTTTTAAAAAAAATCATATCACTCTTATTGGAAATCCCTGCACCAGTTGTATGTTCGATTCGTCAGTTTTCAAGGTTCGGTGAAAAAAAAACTTTTGTAACGATTCGCGGGAACAGTGATTGCTTATATTGCATCTTAGTAATCATGAAAGCATGAATGATGGAGCTATTTGTGGAAGTTCACGCAAGTGAGGAAAGTTCTCTGAACGCCATTCACTTGGAAGTGGCCAGAAACGATTATTTTACTTTTTACACAAGCAGCTCACGACTTCTGGTCTTAGACCAAGTATTCTCTGGGTAGCCAAAAAACATCCGTTTGAAGACGAGCTAAAGTAAGAAGGTGAAACCCTTTCCAGGGTTGTGCGCTGGGTTTGGGACCCGCCACGTAAAAAACATTACCAAAAGAAGAAGAAAACAACCAAGTGGAATCTCCAATGCTGTTAATAATTTCCAACTATAATATTTTCTTCAACTCAAAATAATTAAAAGTTCTTGAATTCTTACAATGTACGGTCTATGCCGAATATAGCCCAGGATAAAGTAATAATACTTCAAGTCATGTCTTTCCGAATGGAAGAAGGAGGTTTGTGGCAGCAGGAAGAAAGTTATACAGTTGAGTTGAGTGTTCCAATATCGCAGGGAAGTGTGACTACCGTTTTCTACATTATCTCTATCTCACTATACCAATTTTTACCAGTTTTACCTGCGATTCATGACACTGCAAGGTTTCAGGAATCGAAGAAAGCTTTCGTTTTGTTTCATGTAAACTCATACTGATTTTATTTCACTTTATAAGATCAAAGTGAATAGTGGTTGCTTCATAGAAATCTTGAAAAGACTAGGCACTTCTAAGTACTGTCGCATATTCACAAGTAGTTAGTGAATTCTAAAGGAAGTTTTTTCCAACGGCCACTAACTTTTATATTCGCTTTGAAGCTTCTCAATTTTCTATTCGCTGTGAGTTATCATGGAGATTCGTAACGCTCTGCTGTTGTGGTGTTTAACCAAAAGTTTTCTATTTGTGTCATTTTTCAAATAAGAATTTCAAATTTTGCTTTCATTAAATTAACAATAACAACTACGCACCAACATGTACTGTTATTGTTGTTTCACTTCATGGTTGGTCAAATTCAATGGGGATGCGGCACTTTATCAACTTCGACTATATTTTGTTACCATAGGATGATCGAATTGTATATTTTTCCATTAAAGAAATTACCAAAGTTGATTCGGGTCAAATGCACGAGACTGTGACGAAGTTTTTGCAATTTATTTACGATTGTGGCTACTTTTGTTGGTTTTGTTTTGCGTTTATTTGGCGAGTTTAAACAGAGCTATCTATCAATTTTTGCATATATTTAATTCAATTCAATTCATTTTTGCGACGCTTCCGTAAAGTTTTTGCGTTGGCATTTGTTTACTTATTAATAAGTAGGGGCGAAAACGGTAAAATGACGGCCATATTGGTTTTTGTGCTCGTGTCCGCCCGCATGCTTATACAAATACACGCACACAATCGCAATTCAAATATATACAACAACAGAACACCAGTAGTTAAGCGACTTTTTCTGATATTGACACAACACTATATACTTAGGTATGTATAGGGCGGTCCTAAAATTTTAGATTTTTTTTTTAATATTATTCCCAAAAACCAACAACAGTAATACATGAGAGCCGTGGTATTTTGTTTTGTAATTTTTATATATGTTTGTATTCATAGGGTGGTTTTAAAATTTTCGAAAAATTGAAAATCGTCTGTATTGTTTATAATAAATTTGGCCAAAAATACCAAATTTTTTTGTTTAAATCATATTTCCTAAAATATCAGTAGTTATGGTTGTTTTGATATTTGTACAACACTGCATACATATATGTACATGTATAGGGTGGTCCTAACATATTGCATTTTTTACATTTCATTCCCAAAAAGCAGCAACAATAAGAAATTAGAGCCGTGCTAGCTTTTTGATTTTTTGTATACTTATAAATATTTTAGGGTGGTGCTAAAATTTTCAAAAAAATATATAAAGGTTAGCAACGACAACAGCAAATGCATATCATTCGTTGTTGTACAGATTTTTTTTCGATAAGTTATCGACAGATGACACGTCACCCTATACTTATATATAGGGTGATCCTAAAATTTGGGATTTATTTTACATTTGATTCCAAAAATACATAACAACAAATGAGAGCTGTGGTACATAGTTTTTTGGATTTTTTGTATACTTATAAATATGCTAGGGTGGTTCGAAAACTTTCAAAAAACAATATAAAAGTTAGCAACGACAACAGCAAATGCGTATCATTATATCACTTATATATAGGGTTGGCCTGAAATTCAAATTTTTTCTGAAAATCATATTTTTTAAAATACCAATAGTTATGTGACTTCTTCTGATATTGACATCACTCTATTTACTAATGTAAAGGGTGGTCGTAAATTTTTTATTTTATTACATTTTATTCCCAAAAAGCAACAACAAAAAATGAGAGCCGTGGTAGTTTTTCTAATTTTTAAGTTCTTAAAAAAAAAAAAATCGACTCCATATAAGTATGTAATATATGAATATTGGGAAACACTGGGCTTCAAACGACCCTTCCTAAACAAACATACAAAAGCAATTTTTAAAGAACCACCATAATACACTTCTGACGTTACAAAAGGAATATTAGAAACAAGAGGACATTAAGAGATTGACAGAGCGAGAACAACAATATTCCGAATTTTATTTTTTAAGAACAACCCTAATACACATCTGTATTCGTCGTTACATAATGAATTATTGAAACAAGAGAATATGAAGAGATTGACATAATTAGGTTAAAAAAATCCAGCGCTTTATTTTTTAAGAACCACCCTAATACATATCTGTTTTCGTCGATACAAACGGTATTATTGAACGAAGAGGGCAATGAAATTTTGACATAATGAGCTTCAAAAAATCCAGCACCCTACTTTTTAGAACCACCCTAATGCAAATTTTTATTCGATGTTACGAATCGGATCAACGAAAAAAGAGGACAGAATGAGGTATAAAAAATCCAAAACTTATCTTTTTTAAGAACCACCCTAATGCACATCTGTATTCGTCGTTACAAAACGAATCATTGAAATTGGAGCAGCAATAATCGCAAATAAATACAATGCAACAGCATCATCATCAACACGAATGACAGCCGCATCAGCAAATCAGTAAGTAAAGTCAGTAAGTCCCTTCTGGGCTGCCCGAACACTTCATGCGTACGCGTGTTTAGGTATTCGTGTAAGGGTGTGTGTATGTACGTTAATGTGAACACGCTAACGGGAATATTTCGGCACAAAACATTTGTTAAGTCATTCGAAATGGTCCTGAATACAAAGTGGCCAACCAACCGAGTCCCGCTTACCGCGACAGTTATGTGCGTGTACGAAGTATTTGTGCTCATGGCATCTAACACGCATCGGCAATGGCTCGACCACGCGCATGCCAGCACCCACATAACGGTGCGTAAATATTATCCGATATACATATGTATATACCTGTATATATAGACGGAGGTATGTACATATGTATTTTCCACCATAAAATACCATTCGGCTTGGCATTTGAGCTGCTTATTTCGCACAATTGAAAACCCCAGGCGCATAGCCGAGCTCTATTGTTTTGCAAAGCTCGTCAGCGCAATAATTTTACTGTTATTAGTTAGATAACGTAGATAAATTTATGTGGTTTGGTAGGCGAACGTGTGCTGTGGGATTTCTTCGCAGCTAAGGGTTGTTTCTGTATTAACAGAAATTAATTATTAGTAAGATTTGTTGTTGCATTTGGAAATGAATAGTGTCAGTATTGAGTGAGGAGAGCTGTTGAAGCTTTAGAGGATTGCTAAAGTGGCCTAGCGGTAAATGAAAATTTAGAGTTGAAAGTGAAAATATAAGAGATGGTTCAATCTAAAATCTCGACCGAATTACCGAATGGTAGAATTAGAACTTCAACCACCATAATATGCACATTAAGGCATCTATTTTTAGATATGTTTTCGGAATATTGACCTGATAAAATTTTTTGACGTTTTCGTAGCTCAAAATATCATATGTTAAAGGATGTGCTCAAGTGACATTCACGTTGGTGGGTGTGGCTGAAGGTATCCAGACCAGAGCATGCTGTTGTAGAGTGCCCCGAGGTGATCTAGTGACTGAGCTAGATTTTGAAGGGAACACTTCTCCAGCCTGCTGAATCGAGGGAATGCATAATGTCAGGAGCTGGCGAACCCTACTCCCCAATCGATAACGATGTAGCAGACGTTCCACTGCCTGACCATGAAGTAGTTCGAATAGCAATTATCCGTCTGAAGTATAAAATGCGGCGGCCGAGCTATTTAAATACGGCGGCGAAGATCTGATAAGATAAATGCGTCAGCTTCTTTGTAGTAAATGGTCGCACGAAAGCATGCCCGACGATTGGAATTTAAGCGTGCTCTGCCCATTTAAAAAAAAATTGATTTTTCTAAAACATTAACCCTTTAATTACCAAAGTCAACTATCTTCACTAAAATATTTTCATATTTCAGTTATGTGGGTAAATGCAATTGAATCCAAATCTAATTAGATACAAAGAAATTGTCTGAACCCGAGCTTTTCGAGAACATTTGTTAACCCTTCAACTACCGAAATCATTGTTTTCGCTGAAACGTTTTCCTATTCCTATTATTTGGTTTAATAAAATTGAACATAAATCGTTGTATGCCAAAAAAATTTCTGAACTGATTTTTTTCCAAAACATTAACCCTTTAACTACCGAAATCATCTATTTTAACTAAAACATTTGCATCTTCATATTATGTGAGTCAATGAAATTGAATCTAAGTTTGGTTAAACATAAAAAAAAATTGTCTAACACCGATTTCTTTCCACAATATTAACCCTTTAACTACCAATACATCTTTTTCAACTAAATTTTATTCCTATTTCAATGTTGTGGGTTATTCAAATTGTATATACATACATCAACTTAATAAAAAAAAATTGATTTTTCTAAAACATTAACCCTTTATTTACCAAAGTCAACTATCTTCTTTAAAATATGTGTACATATGTACATGTATTTCAATTATGCGGGTTAATGAAATTGAATCCAAATCAGGTTAAACAAAAAAAAAAATTGTCTAAAACCGAGTTTTTGGAGAATATCTATTAACCCTTTAACTACCAAAATCACCTTTTTTGCTTAAATGCTTTTCTGTACTTATTATATGGCCTATGAAAATCGAATAAGATTCAGGGTAAAGCAAAAAAATTTTTCAAAAACTGATTTTTTTCCAAAACATTAACAACCCAAATCATCTTGTTCTCTAAAATATTTGCATCTGTAAATTATGTGAGTTAATGAAATGGAAACAAATCTGTTTAAACCTAAACATATTTCTAAAACAGATTTTTTTCCGAAACATAAAAAAAATTGAAAACCGATTTTCTTCGAGTATATTAACCCTTTCACTACCAAAATCATCCATTTTAACTAAATTATATTTATATTTCAATTATGTGGGTTAGTGAAATTGTATGTACATCTGATTAAGACACAAAAACGATTTTTTAAAACATTAACCCTTTAATTACCTAAGCCGACTTATATTCAATAAAATATTTTTATATTTTAATTATGAGGGTTAATGAAATTGAACCCTAAACTGGGTTAACGTAAAAAAATTGTCTATAACCGAATTGACTATAACCTTAACTACCAAAATCATCCATCTTCGATAAAATATTTTCATATTCAAAGTATATTAACCCGCATATTTGCATCTATACAGTTTACCTGCAACACCTCCATGCATTATAATTAATTTATCCAATTATACGATTTTTTTTGGCAATTTAATTTAAGTGGCACAAAGCGCCATGACTGCAACATACTAAATTTTAGCTTTTCAAATAACAATTCACACGAATTGAGCAAACTCAACTCGCGTAAAATGTAAAGCAAACTTTTCATAATAATTTTAATGCTTTTGTAACCGGAAAATTGGTTAAAAATTACCAAAATTTATGTTGTTTATGTTGTTGTTATTTTTATGAGGTTACTACAAAAGCCGCAACATTTCCATTTTATTGCATTTTCATTGTGTTTTGCCATTAAATATGTCACAGCGCTAAACACCAAGCCACTAAAGCGCTTTGATGGCAAAATGTACATATGTATTTGTATTGGTGTGTGTGTAAATGAAAGTATATGTGTATGTGTGTGTGTTTTTGACCGCCACATGAAATTCGCACGCATTGCGTTGTGTTTAGTTGAGTGCGTGAATGTGTTTATGCGAGCGTAATAAAATATTCAGCTGGGAGCACTTGCAGGCGCAACGATGGCCTTCGGCTTAATTATTATTTAAAATCAACATATGCAACGCTTTTGTTTATTATTTCAAAATATTTAACATTATAACCGGGACCAGCAAAGCGCCACTTAGGTGACTTGCACATACACTCATGTGTGCCTAGTTGTTGTTGTTATGCAAATTGAAAGCTATATGCGTATACATATATGTATGTATATTATATTTATATAGTGCGGCCTGTGCCCTGAAACAATCCGATTATTGTATTTGGCATTTTTCAGCCCGCATTATTGTTGTTGTTGCTATACTGAGCTTAATTTTATTGTCGTTGTTGTTGTTTTGCAGCGCTATTTACATTGCTTTTAAGGTTTTAGGCACGAATTTAAATAAATTAACAAAATATAAATTGTGCCATAGTGGATATGCGCACCTACTATAATGGAATTTGTTATGTTTGCATTAGGGTGGCATGGGAAAAAATCGAAATAACGACTTATCTCAGCTTAACAATGTTAATGGAAATACACTATTGCGATTACAGATATAAACAGTAAGTTTGTAGTTAAATACAATATAAGAACATAAGGGTGGTTCTAAAAATAACGTAATGACGACTTATAGGAATTGAACGGATATTAATCATTTCGATTACATTTGCAAACGATGAATATATGTATGTATATATAGCTCTATATTATATACATATGTATGTATACATACATACATATTAGGGTGGTAGGAAAAAATGGAAATAACGGCATATAGCTGTTTAATACTTTTAATAAAGATTAATTATTGCGATTACAGATATAACTACTGAATATATCTTCTTCTTACTACTGAATATATGTATAGCTAAATATATATTATGCACATTAGGGTGTTACGAAAAAATTGAGGCAACGAATTACATATATCAGCTTAACACATAAATTATTGCGATCTCCGATATAAACAGCAAGAATATATTTATATCTAAATATAGTATTTAAATATTAGGGTGGAACGAAAAAAAAAGAAATAACGATTTACTATTATTTTACATTTTGAATAGTCATAAAGTATTGAGATTACAGATTTGACCAATAGATATGTTGCTAAATAAATTATATGAACATTAAGGTGACCCTATAAAACTCGAAATAATGACCTATTGTAAAATAAGAGTTTTAATGGACATAAAAATATATTCTTCCTGGAAGTGTGACTGAAAAAATTTCATAATTTATTTTTTTAAGAACCATCCTAATATATAATGACGCTCCATCTGAAAACGTGACTAAAGTTTGAAACTGACTAAAAATTCGTCTACAGTAGCATTGATTTTGAATAAAATTTTTTTGGAACTTTAGAAGTTTATTTTCAATAACCAACCATGTGTAGGACACCCTAATGTGTCCATTAATAATAATAAATAGACATGTAATATTATGAATATGATATCTTCAGATAATACTGTTTTTTTAACATTACAAGTTTATATACAATAATCAAACATGTGTGGGACACCCTTATGTTTCCAGAAAAAAATAAAAATATATTATTGTGTGTGATAGCTTCACTTTTGATAATATTGTTTTAGGAGCGTTGGCTGAATATTCGAAATCGCAATATTTCTAAGAACCACCCTAATACACAAATATACATACATACATATATACATCGCCGGTCCGTCTACAAATCAGATTAAATTCTATAACTTGCATTTTCATCTAAAAAAAGTATAAAATTTTGCTAGTTAATACAAAATATTTAGTCTTCGAATTTTCGAAGACAAGACTTCGAAAATCATTAAAACTCTGCGGCACGCTCTAAATGCACATACAAGTAAGAAAACGTGTTAAATGTGATATCCTGCTCGTTGATCGTACTATTTTAGGAGTTCAGGCTGGAAAATCGCACATTTGACTTCTTAAGAACCACCCTAATAAATGAATTTTCGCCGTTAAATTTTTATACAGAACAAAACATTATAGCTGTCAACTTCCATTAAATAAATATTTAGTTTTGGCATTAAAAAAGAAAAATATATATTTCTTGAACCTTCGAAAATTCCAACACTGTATGAAACACCCTAATCGTCTCATACTCGAAAAAGAACTTTAAGTTTAAAAGATTCGCCTATGTGGTGTTGTTTTCGGAGCTGTGATAAAAAATATCGCTTTTTTGGTCCTTATAAGTACCAACCTAATACACATCCATATTCTATAACGCCGCTTGTGTCACAGCACCACCCGCATGTTATAAAACTCTAACAGCCTACAATGGCTTTTGACACCAACGCTGGCCTCTAAACTCAGTTAACCGGCGAGGCTCTATCATACAAAGCACTTTCGACCCGAAAGGACAGTGACCAGGGACTGTTTGCGAATAACGTTTGCAATTTCAGACGCAATAACGGGCATATATGAACATTCCTACATAAATGCATTATAAATGGCTGGATAAATGTGATAGGGAATTGTGTTCATGTGTTTGTGTGTATGTGTGCGCTCCTCGTGTGCCTGTGTGCGTGCGCTCTTTTGCTTACAATAATTGTAAAATTAATTAATTGCTATTCAGCTGCGTTGTAGTCATTTAGGAACGCATATGCTGACAACACCATTACACACAGGCTCATATGGCTTGTAAACACACACACACATACATACAAGCGCGCTCTTTTTGTATTGTATTAATATGTTGACCGTGTTTCTGAATAGTTTGTAATTTGATTTTGTAATTAAAAACTAAGCCGGCATTTCGATAACAAAAATTATAATTTTTCGCTTTATAAATCACAAATCAGTGCTTTTATTGGTTTCGGGTTCGAGGTTAGGTTGTGTATGCGTGGGCTATTTTTGAAAATAATTATATAAATGTGCAGGAATCAAGTTTTGAAAATAATTACATAAATGTGCAGAGATCAAGTGGTGATTAGGCATGGCGGTTAGCTTGCATTGTGGCGTACGGCGTTGAATGCGAGCGCAAATCAAAATCACGTGTTCAGAAATTTTATTCTGAATTTTGCAATATTAATTTGGGGAATTTTTCGCATAGTCTTAATTATGGGGGTCCACCATTTAATAAATATAGTGATTGTAAGGACGGTTGTTTTTTTTAAAGGGCCGCAGCAATTTTGGAATATTAAAAGAAGTAAAAATTTGGAAAAACATAACGTTTACGCATACTTTAGAAAAATTACAAAAATTTAATATTTGAAAACTAAAAGAAATTATGGACTTGTGAAGAATTATTAAAAAATTCTGAAAAATTTTAAAAATAAACAAATGTATATTTATTAAAAAAAATTGTCAAATTTTCAAAAATGAAGAAAATAAAAAAATAGAAAAAAATCGGCCCACTCCGGGATTAGCAGGGATAGTTGTCAAATTAATTGTGGTTTTATTTGAGGAAAAAACAAAAAAAAAAATGGCGAAATTCCAAAAAATGCCGAACTTCCAAAAAATTACGATTTTACTTAGAAAAAACCGATTGTTTTATATAATTGACCGTGTTAAATTTTTTCGTGTATTTTTTCGAAAAGTTCATTTAAAAATCAAAAATTAAAAAAAAAGGTCCCCAAACGTCATTTTCTACAAAAGTTATGGCTATTAAAAAATAAAAAAGCATTTTTTTGAAAAATTCATAATTTTTTTGAAGTTAGACAAAAAATTTTGAAAAAATTCTCCAAAATTTGTTTCAAAGGGTAGAAAAGGATGGAGAAGTTTCAGCAAAATCTAAAAGGGTCGGGTTCAAAAGTGGTCGATTTGGTATGGAATACTCCATATGTATATATGTATATAAGATCGGTTTTGGATATATTTGGCTCATATTCTGCTCTACGGCGCAGTAGTATGGTGGACGGGCGTTCGGAAATCCACCTATCGAAAGCCAATGGAAGGGTTCACAGGCTCGCTGCGCTGTGAATAACATGAGCTTTAAGAAAAACTCCAATGGCGGCTCTTGAACTGGTACTACACCTAACACCTATAGACCTCTTCGCTGAAAACTGCGCTGCCAAATCGGCGGGACGACTACAGGCGTAAGGCAAGTGAATTTACATACAGAACCTTCCGGCATAGCTAGGTGGGTAATGGCGATTGGGCAAATATCGACTACATGATCCTGTTTTTCTAGTGGGAAAGAAAGTTCAAAGTAAATATTGAAAAAGATGGCTGGCGCAAAGGTATGTTAGCAACGCGCAACACACTAAACATCCATACGGATTAATCGAAAAATTAAATTAATCTAAAGGACCTAGCAACTCCATCTGGTATCCCAAAATACCAAAATTGGTCTATGCGTGGCTTATTGGCCTGCCAGATTAACCTAACAAAACTTAACCTAGATTATCCTTCACAACTTTCCCATTCACAATCTATGCTGAAGAATTAGAAATAATCTGTCATAATGGGACGAACCCATCAACCTTGATACCTTGCTTCTATCACTGTTAGATCCTGGTGGAACTGCTATCGCTGTTTCTCACTATAATTTTGTAAAGTATCCGATAATACAAGGTCTGTCGCAAAAGAAACAGAACTTTTTAAATATAACTGTTTCTGGTGGCGCCACCTATTGGTGGGTATATGAAATAAAAAGTTTGATCTCTTGTTGACATTTCGTAAAAATTTTAAGACAATTGGATAACTACAATCGATGTTATCGATCAAAAAGTGACAGCAGCATTTGGTCATCGGTCGTAAAATGCATTTTGAACAAAGAGCAAATATTAAATTTTGTTTTAAACTTGGGAAAACGTTTACTGAAACATTTCAAATGATGAAAAAAGTTTATGGTGATCAGTGCCTATCCCGTAGTAATGTGCATGAGTGGTTTAAGCGATTCCGAGAAGGTCAATGCTAATTTTTTTTACGATTCCGAGGGTATTGTACACCGAGAGTGCGTCCCACCTGGCCAAACGATTAATGCTGTGCTTTACCTTGGTGTTATGAAGCGTCTTTTGTCGTGCTCGACCACAATACCGTGAGGCAGGGTCCTGCCATCTGTTGCACGATAATGCGCCGTGTCATCGGTCGACGCTTGTCACTGATTTTTTGACAAAAAACTCGATATTAACCATTAATCACTCACAACTCACAAGGAAACTACTTTGAATAAAAAAATATAACTTTTGAAAAATATTAATTTTTTGTTGTTTTTGTCCTATTTCTTTTGCGACAGGCTTTGTATGTCTAGATTATTGCGATTATAGTCTAACTTTATAATCATATTTGCTCTTAGAATCTTAAAATTTGTAAGGAGGTAGGTAGGTAGGAGTGCAGCCCTATCGGGCTCAATTAGCACTTGATGTGCCATTTTGATACACTATTCGTAGAACCTCCTGCATCTGCTCTTACGTTTCACCTTCTCTCTCCAACCATTTTGAGGTTTCGAATGCTTTTGGTGGAAATCCATTCAAGGTTTGGTGCTTGGTGGATTCCGAGTGTTTTGTGTCGGATCTGTGCTAATTTGTAAGGATATTTTGAACTTTTTTTCATAATTTACTTAGAATACTTAGAAAAATGTTTACTATCAACACTAAACTTGTATAAGCTTCACTTTCCGAAACTGTCATAATTGTGATAAAATCTGTACTTTTCATGAATCGCCGTATTTGAGAACAAAATAATAATCTAAATTTCAACTTTTCTACTTTTCTTTACCAAGCCTCGGAAATACAAGTGCAAATGACAAAACATCCTGCCACTCCCAGCACTTCATTTTTAGAAAATAATTTTTCCTTTGACACCCATCGAATTGTATATATAGTGTACCGATTTCTGGAAAGCCATCATTGCTTCTGAGGGCATGCGAACTATGTACTTTTAAAATGCAAATGGAAAAACAATTTTAAAACATAATTTGGGTCTAAGAAAAGTGAAGTGGTTCCGAAATCACTAATTTTGGCAAAAAAAAAAAACAGAGTCGCTTTAACGACTGTGAAACAATGCTTTACGACTACCAGTATGTAATGAAACGTATTATTACTTGCGATGAGTCTTGAATCTATAGTTATGACCTGGAAACAGACGATCAATCGGCAGAATATCATGGCAAAGGTGAACCGAAGCCGAAAAAGCCACGTCAAAGCAGGTCAAAAGTAACGTTATGTTGACAGTTTTCTTCGATTAACGAGATGAGGGGCACTCCTTCGAACCGCCCAAACTCTGCACAAGGAATACTATTTGAGTGATATGCAGCATTTGCGTGAAGCTATTCGCAAAAGGAGGCAGGAATTATGGGCCGACAACTCTTGTTTTTTGCGCCGCTATAATCGGCCCTCGCATATTGCATTGATGCTTCGTGAGTTTTTCGATAAATCTTTAATAAGTATCGTGCGGCACAACCGTATTCGGTTGCTTTGGCTTCGTATGTCTATTCAGAAAACACTAACGACCGCTCCAGGGAAACCGTTTGGAGTCAATTGGAGACTTTAAACGTGAATCGCGCATTGGAGGCTATTCCGGAAATTGACTTATTGATTTAGCAACTGATTCGAGGATGGAAAAAAGGTTGGCATAAGTGTATTGTAGCCAAAAGGGGTTTACTTTGAGGGGGATGAGATAGATTTTGAAGAATAAATTAAGAACTTTAAAAATATGAACAAAGTCTTAGTATTTCTTTTCCTTAAATTTTAAAACAATTGACGTAGTAATATTTATTTTTTTTTTAATATTTTATAATCACATAAATACTTAACTTAATTTATCTTTAAAAGCAGTCATGCTCATTATTGATCCACACATCTTTACTGTCTGAAAACTTTCTACATAGTCAGTAAAAAATGAAGGCCCGGTAGTCAAAAAGCGGGTTTCAGATGGCAAAACCTTCAACTTTCACACTATTTGAGCTGCACGATACTTTGATATTTCATAAATTCTAAATTAAAATTTTAGTCGATAGCGAACAGAGTAATAACACTAACGAAGAGCAGCTCATATCATATTGCTTTATCGATCTCATAGTAAAGTGGCTTCTAGAATGCTTCCGGCGATTCCGTTTGGAAGGGTTCATTTTTAGAAAAAAGGGGATACATTGGAAGAATTTCTTTGTGGAGAAAACCAAATACAAGTAGAATAGAGAGGATGCCAATAGGAAAAGTGCAAAGTAAGTGATCGTTTTGAGTTCTGTTTAGAAAAAGTTAATGTGAAATGGCCCTTGGCATGGTGCTCTTTTCAGACGGTAAAAATTATCTATTGTTGACCAGCAAAAATTGTTAGAAAAGACAATTTATTTTATGAAAAGATATGGGTACATAACAGATGGAGTTAAGCGAATATAACTCAGGAATGGAAAGTATGGGTTTCATGAAAGATAATCATGGGATTCCTCTTAGATTTAAAATCTCAATCGATATAAATGGTGAAATATAGGATGGTGAGCAGACAATTTATCAACTTTTAATCGCTCAATAAGCAATCAAAGCATAAAAATGTACAATGAATATCAATGGTGAAAACATAACGAAATTGAACCTAAACAAAATTTGAGATTAGAAGCCCTGCTAACTAAGCATTGTATCTCAACAAAAAATAGCCGTAATTTTTGGAAAAATAAAGCTTTGGTTGTTTGTTTTTTCCGTTCAATTGGAAATTTACTGAGGGCAGCTGCTTAATAGGGGACCCTCAGGAGTTATAGTTTCCTTGATAATTTTCTGTTCCCGCTTTTTACTAAGGTAATCGACTAACAGGGCCCATAAGTTTTATCAGCTGGCTTGAAAAGTGGCATGAGCACCTATTTAATTTAATTATTTAATCCAGGATTTAATATGGCTTTGGCTGCTGAAGGGAGAAAACCATATTATCGTACATAAAACAAATTTCAAATTAAAATTCAAACTTATGAAACCGCTCGAGTAAAAATGTAGCATGCAAAAAAAAAAAACAACAAAACTACTTAAACAGCAGCCCAGGCAAACGAACTCAATAAATTAATTTTTAACGCCAAAATTACTTCATATTCAAACAATTGCCATCAAACAGAAAGTAGTTAAAAATTTCTGCGAAATACCCTACAAGCAGACGCGCACACACGCGCCGCGCACAAATGTATGCAACAATCAGAAACAAGTGAAAGCATTCCACTAAAATTAATTAAATTCGCATATGAAATATCTTTCATTTTTTTATTGCGCAACTATTAACATATTAAGCATAGCAAAGGCGAGCGAACGCTGTAAAATATGTTGGAGTATTTTATGGCAGTTTCCTCGTTTACCGCAAATAACAGGAAACTTTGACTTTATTTAAATTTTAATGTAATGCATACAAACTGACGCACGCATGCACATACAAATATGAATTATATGCATGTATATGTGTCTGTATGTTTGTAGTTGTTTAAATTACCGCAAAATGCAAACAATTTCTTTGCAAGCTAAAAAAAAAGGTAAAAAAAATCGCGCGAGAATTGCATTGCAAAAGGAGGGAGACGAAAAGCCGATTATTCATGGGTAAGGAAAAATGGCGCAAGAGCGAAGGCAGCGCACGATGTGCAGTGCTACAAAGCAATAAGCAATGAGTCGAGAGTTAAGTGTGCGAAACAAGGAATAACGAGTTTACCAAACAATGCCTACTTGGCATTTCAAAGTAATCGCAATCGCCTAGATTCAACTTAACACCTAAAAATATGCAACGCAAATTGCCAACAACTAAATTCAAGAGCTGCAGCGCACACATACATTCGAATGGGTGTGGATGGAAATAAATTCGACTGCCAACCTAAATACATACACTATGACGCACAGTGGGGTGGTATTCGTTTTTTTGTTGAAAATGTGGACTTATAAAAATTAAAGAATAAAAAATGGTATTCGGAACAAACATATTCTTTGCAAAAATTAAAATAAAATATATTTTTGCAAAATATTTGAAAAAAAGTATATGTATCTATGTATATAGGAAAATTGTAACGAAAAAAATTAAAATAGAAAATATTTTGAAAATTAAAAACAAAAATATGTCCATACATGCATAAAAACATTTGTGAAAAATTTCAAAATAAGATATTGGAAAATTTCACAATTCTTTTGAAAAATTAAAAAATTTTAATTTTTGAAAAATATATGTACATATATATATTTAAAAATTGGAAAAAACATACATATGTAATTAGAAAAGTTTTTTCAGTTAAATGATATTTTTTTTGAAATTGTGTAAAAACATGCGTACATAATACATTCATACAGATATGTCTGTATATGTATGTATTTGTGAAAAAATTTAAATCAAGTTTTTGAGAAATGTAACACTTTTCTTCAAACCTTAATTAAAAATAATTTTTGAAAAATTGTTTTTTAAATTTAAAAAAGTACTTTAAATATAGAATAAAATATTTTTTGGAAAATGTTGAAAGTATGTTTTTGCAAAAAAGGTTTTAAAAAAACGCAAAATTTTTTTTTAAACATTGAAAACATAAAATTCGGCAAGGTATTTTTGAAAAACTAGACCTTCTTTGAAAAAAATTTAAAATATACACTTACATATGTACATATGCATGTATTTGATAAAAATAAAAATAAACGTTTGAAACATTAATAAAAAATAATTATTTTTGAAAGTGAGTTTTTGAAAATTAAAAAAAATATTGTATGTATGTATTAGAAAAAGGTATTTTAAAAAAAGAATAAAATATTTTTTGTTGAAAAAATTTAAAAATATTTTTTGGAAAAACTTTTAAAATATTTTTGATATGAAATATACATATGTATATGTAAGTAAAACATATCATAGGTAAAAAAATGTTTCCAAAAAATAATCTTTTTTGATATTGAGTTTTTGAAAATTAAAAAAATATGTACACATATATTAGAAAAAGGTATTTTAAAAATAGAACAAAATATTTTTTGAAAAAAAGTTGCTAATATTTTTTTTATATACATACATATATGTGTATGTATGTACATATGTATGTCTGTATTTGTTATAAGCAAAAAAATTATTTAAAAAAATCGCAAAATTTGTTTGTATCATCAAAAATAAATAATTTGGAAAAGTATTTTTGAAAAACGGTAATATTTTTTTTTCGAAAAATTTAAAATATAAATATGTATGTATGTATGTATATACTAAGAAAAAAATATTTTTGAACCTCATTAAAAAATTTTTTTGAAACAATTCCAAACTATTAACTTTTAGAAATTGTGTTTCCGAAAAAAATTATTTAAAAAAAAAACAAATAATTGCTGTTTTTAAAGAGTACACAAACATTTTTTTGAAAAATGGTAGCAAATATTTTCGAAATATTAAAAAATAAATTGTAGGAAATGTAAAAACATTTCGCGGAAACTTTGATTACCGCAATAATTAATTCAAAATTACGTATATTATTATAAAAAATGTTAAAATTAAAATTTTGAATTTAAAATGTTAATTTAAACTATTTTTATCTAACTCTATACATTTTTATATCTATAACTTTTTCAATTTTATGAAATATATTGTAGTTTGAATATTTTTAAAATTGCTAAGAAAATTTTTCTGTCAAAAAACTTCTGTGTCAAAAAAAAAATTTTTTAATAATTTTCCTGAAAAAATTTCCACTTGCTTAAACATTGTTTAAAGGCATAAAATATTTTCGCATTTTCTTTTTATGTAATTTTTAGCAAACCCAAAATTTTTAGCAATTTTCGTCCATACAGAACCCACTGTGCAGCGTTCATTCACCCATTCCTTTATCGACTGTGCCGACGACGACGACGTTTCTAATTGCGTGACTATGCAAAATATTTCGCTAACTCTAATTGCATTCCAACAATGACTTACAAACACACACAGCCACATGCACGCGCCCGAACACTTGTATAGAAAAAAAGTAAATAAACCGTTGTACAATACTACCGGTATGCAGCACAAATGAATCGGAAATAGTGCGGCACAGCAAACTGCCATGTAAATGAATGTACACATGCATATGTATGTGTGTGTCTCTGTGCGCTGCTGAGTTGTGATGTTGGCTGATAAAGCAGATGCACGAACGGACAGACAAAAATGCCATCAAAGTTGGCATACAAATTGCCGTAAAATAGTACACGAATTCCTATTATGCCGACTGGCAAGCGATTGCTAAGTGGTTGCGGAAAGAAGTGGGGTGCAATAGCACGCTTTTAGGCGTCTTGTGCATATTTTGCCTGCGGCGCTTATCGCGCTTTCCCGTCGAAAGGTGTGGCTGGCTTTCAAACGAAGTGCACGAGAAAATTTCTTTGAAGTAAATACTTAATTAGCGCTAAAATGCGTGACGCGTCATAACTGTTTAAGTGCTAATGTGGCAGCACCTAAAGGTATGCTATAACTAGACATACTTATAATCGATATGTATACAGTTCTTCGGGGGGGACGCTAAATTTTATGCAACAAACGCGTAAATTAATGGCATAGCTGGCCTTTTGACCCAGAATTTTGAGTGAAAAGTGCCTCGCATTTTGAAAGCTTAAATTTTTTCAGCCTCAATTTAGCACACTTAAATTGTGACTTATGTGGTCCGCAGCGCCTTTCGCTGTTTGTTGTCACTTGCGGCTGCATACATACATATGTTTGACTGTCGGCGTAGAGCTTCGCATGTTCAAGTGCACTTTGAAGCGCCTATAATTATGCAGCAATCGTGCACACGCATACCATTGTATATGCAGATTCATACTTATAGGCGCATATGCAAGCGCTGCTTGCCATTTTGATTGCACTGCCGTTGCCCATATTTTGTCATGTTTATTTTTAATTGTTTAAAGTTTCGCGGCGCACACTTGGCGCTCTTAGCCAGGCGCAAAAGAAAATACACGAAAAACGCAACAACAAATATTAAAGTACGAATTAATTGCCGCTGCTGGCACGAAGGGAAGCGCGCTCGCACACAAAACGACACATATGAACGCGGCACGGAAGCACATTTCGCCGTTAATGACGCACGTGTCGTGGATGTCCGGAGCGCGTGCGTGGCGATGGGCGTGTGTAATGTGAATATATATGTGAATATTTTTTTATTTGTGTACATCTTTTCCACCATATTGTTTGTATGATTTTAAAAATAATCAAGCGCTGCAATTATGACTGTCACGCAAAAAAAAGTCATAATAATCATGTTCTATTTTCGCACTCACCTCGGCTTTGCCTTTGATAATGCACATCTTGACGTCATCCTCCGTGGATTGCCACACTAAGCGCTGCTGCTCAGATAAATCGTGTATACTCAGGTTATAGACGATGTTTCTGCAAATACAAATGGAAAATTATACATTAGTTAAGACAAAAGTATGCTTAAAAAAAAATGAAACTTCAAAGAAGACACATTAGAAGTAAAAAATTTTAATAATATAAAACGTATATTTTGTTTAAAAATACACACTGCCATAGATATGAAGAGTTGCACTTCGCTCAGATTGTAAATTCAGTAACTGCGCTTTTGATAAATAGTACTTTCATCAAAAAAGAGAAAGACATTTGAATTTAAATTTCTCTTTTTAGGTTAGTAAGACTGTCAGTGACATCTGTGCTAAATGTCACATCAAAATAAGCATTAGTCTTTCTGAACTACATAAAGTGCATTCGACGACTTTTCCGATGAGTGAAATTATTAAACAATGTATGTAGTTCCATTACGTTTTGTATGCGAAATCAAATTTCTGTTTTGGTAATAATTGTTTGTAACGAGAAACTATTTATTATTGGTAAAAGTTATTGAAAAAGAGTCGAGAACTCGATGACGACGAACTAGTATGTCCAGGACGGCCACCAACAACAAGTGATGATCAACACGTCAAGAAAAAATGGAATTGTTGCTTGAGAATCAACGTTTAAGCGTCATACATCTTGCTGGCACCGTTGGAATATCGGATCATTGTAACCCATGAGAACCTGAGAGATCATCTGAGCCTAAGCAAAGTGAAAGCACGATTGGTGCCAAAATTACAAAATTTTTTCGAAGCACAGCTCTGCTTCAATTACCACGGTGTCATGAAAAGCATTAGTACTGGCGCTGAGTCTTGAATCTATGCTTAAGACCCGGAAACAGGTTATCAGTAGGCCGAATATCGTGGCAAAGGTGAGCCGAACAACACACGTTAAAGAAATAAAGGCTATGCTGTTTCTTTAATTGTAGTTTTCTTAAATTATAGCCTGATTTAATCCGTATGACTTCTGCTTATTCAGCAAACTTAAACGACCGGTTCGGGAAAAATGTTTTGAGTCAATAGAAGACATTTACCGTGAATCGCCACACGCACTGAAGGCTATTCCGGAAATTGATTTTAACAAGTGTTTCGAGGATTGGAAACAAAGTCTTACTATTTTTTGCCCATAGTAGTCATAATAGTATGGCCACTGCTTCCTTTTTTATCGATGATAGTTTTATAAAAATGCAAACTAATGACAAAAATGCTCACGCAGACCTTTTATTTGAACAAATTTTAAGACTTTATGTGTAAACTTGACTTTTGAAGATCATTACACTATTTAGGTTTATTAACTTGGTAATTGATGCTTTTAAATTCAAAGCAAACTACAAAAGGGCAACTGTTCTTTGGCTAAAAGTTTCAAATCAAATTCATGAAGGATTTTGTATTATATAGTTTCTGAAAAAGTAGCTTCCAAAAGCGCTTGCATTTTCACTTTTTAAACTTTGAAAAACCTTAATTTTTTGTTTAATTATTTTCACTAACAGGTAAACTGTCAAATTCTATTTCGCTATAACCGCGTAAGCGCTGTCCACGCCAATAAACAGGAACAGATAGGCTGAAAAGTTTGTACGCTGATATATATATGGCACTACTAATATTAAAATATATAATTTATAGTCAGTACCTCCCTTTCAAAGCTGCAAGTACAAATTTCAGAGCTGTCGAACTATTAGTTTATGAGATATGGCATTTTGGGTGAAGCAACTTGTGTTAGTTAAAAAAAAAATGGATCAAAAGAAATTTCGTGTGTTAATATTGTATTGCCCTTTGTGAAGAAACTGCTGTTGAAGCCAATGTTTGGATTAATTAATATTATTCGGACACAGTACCGAGGACGATGCAGGCAGCGAACGCGCTTAATAGGCTGTTACCGAAGAAAAAATTAAAAAAGCCCGTAAAATAATTTTGGATGACAGTAAAGTGAAGTTGTGTGAAGATATAAAAGGAACGTGTTTTATTAAAATTTGAACGAATATTTAGGTAAGTGGAAGCTCTGTGTAAAATGGGTGCCACGCGAGCGAACAATCCGTCAAAAAAACATTAATTGATAACTCTAATGAATGCTCGAAGTTCCATCATCTCACGTCAGAGTTCAATCGACAAACAGCTGAGTGGAATTTACATGATGAACCAAGAACAAATAGTGGAAAGACACAAAAGTCAGCTGCAAGATAAGTGTATTTTGGAGAAAATCATTAACACCGCCTATTACATAGGGTTATTGGAGAGTTGGTTGTATCAAAACGCAAATAACGACCCATTCAAAGAAGAAAAAAGTGCTGTTTCATCAAGTCAACGCACCGTGTCACAAATCAATGAGTACTATGTCAAAATTTCATGAATTAAGTTTCGTTTTGCTTCAACATGTATCATTTACTTGAGATCTGTTGCACACTTACTGTTTTCAGTTCTCAAGATTGGAATGCTTGCTGGAAAGAACTTTAGCAACAATGAAGAGGTAATCGCAGAAACTGAGGCTTATTTGGAAATTTAAAGCAAATATATTATAAAAATGGTGTTGCAAAGCATTAGTACTGGCGCTGAGTCTTGAATTTATGCTTAAGACTCGGAAACAGGTTATCAGTAGGCCGAATATCGTGGCAAAGGTGAGCCGAACAACACACGTTAAAGAAGATAATTATATTGAATAATAAAATCAAATTTTATCAAAACTTCTATGTTAGTCTATGTACGAACTTATCAATTGGACTGTGTAGTAATTTAATGAAATATAAAACCAAATTATATTTATTACGCTTCAATAAAGAAAAAATTCTGTTGATACTTGACAAAATCAGCATTTTTTACCATTACAGTTACTGTAAAATAATATGTACAGACGATATATTAATATACAGTTTGAAAAATATCTTTCTTACCACCAGACACTTTTGTGAAGGTCCCAATGGAGTCCAAAAAAGCGTTGGAACGCTACTGTCTTTGTCTGTTCCTTTCCAGCGTATGATATTCATTGGAAATATGAACAATAATATTTTTTCTTTCAAATATGTCGAGCTTTGTGCCTGAAAAAGAGTTATTTCGGGGAGCACTTTTTTATTACTTTAATATAAAGAAAACTTCAGCCGAAAGTCATCGTATTTTGGTGGGAGTTTATGCAGAACATGCTCTAGCTGAGATGATGTGCCAAAAGAGGTTTATTCGATTGAAAAGAGATAATTTTGCTTTGGTAAACCAAGAACCTTCAGGACGGCCAAACAAGTTCGAAGATGAGGAATTGGAAGCATTGTTCAATGAAGATTCTATGAAAATGAAGAAGAGCAATGAAGAGATTGACACAAGCAAGCAAAGCTCGCAACAACTTTGGAGATCACTCAACAAACAATGACAAAAGGTTTAAGAAGGGTTGGGTACATTCAAACGCAGGGGAATTAGAGCGACTAGTAAAGTCCAGATGCATTGAAAGACTATTTTGCATACCAGTAACCCTGATGGAGCCCTACAAATAGAAGTTGTTGTTTTTTCAGCGGTTTTGCTAAGCCGGCGAAGTTCATTTCAGCAGAATTGCACAAATTATCAGAAAGTTGGTCAAAGTATACAGTTTCAATTGGGAATACTTTTAATAATAGTAATATTCATATGTTGCTTAAATACACGTAATTTTGAAAAGCAAAGGCACGAAAGTCATAGACATAACAACAGTTTTTCTTCTCAGAAATTGTTTGCTTTGTACACCGCACTCTCTTTACTACACATGTATGTATATCTCTAGTTTCAGCAGCAGTCAATTTTATAAGGTTTTGCCAAAACGAAGTTTTTTTCGTATGCAGTTTAAGTCCTGCAAGTTTTTTCGGCAACATTAAGAGAGTGCCAAAGTGAACAACCAACGAGTGAGCGTAAAAATTTGATTGCCGAGAGAAGCACTGTTCTTTCAAATGACCAAATTGCCGAAAACAAACCCTGATTGCATTGAGTTAGGTTAATTTAGAGGGACACTTTTATAATCCGAAGCTTTAAGCTTAGCTCGAAGAGTTGATTATTTATATTTAGATAAACGTATATACGAGTAATATGCGAGTATATATTTTTATAAGAATTTATATCAGATCAATGTGTAGCTTATGTTCAAGCATACCATATTTTAAATATAGAAAATAAAAAAGAAAATAAAATATTTATTTCTCAGAACGGAACAGAGTTCCAATATGTACTAATATTATGTCCAAAAAATAGTAAGACTTTTTTCATGTTTTTAAAACTCTTAATTTATTCTTCAAAATCTATGTCGTTTCCCACAAAGTAATCTCTCTTGGTTGCAATAAGTTTTCTCCAATCACCGAAACAGCGGTTAAAATAAATTTCCGAAATAGCCGTCAATACGATTAGCGTTTATTGTCTTTATTGACTCAAAACGGTTTCCCCGGAGCAGTTGTTTGAGTTTGCTGAATAACCAGAAGTTCCACGAAGCTTAATTATGGTACGGTATGAAACAAAAATTCAAGAAGAATCAATGAAATTTAAAAAAGTTAAAGTCTTACTATTTTTAGCCCACAGTAGTATATGTAAGAAAAGATTCGTCGTAGCTGCCCAGAAATTTAAGTCTATAAGAAATATCGATTGAATTGTTGATTTGAGAAGTTTTTATTTATTTCAAGTTTAGTTTTTAATGATGTCTTCCATAAATTCACTGCTTTCCTGTAGTTATTACCTAGTAATACCTCAATACTACCGTAATTATACACATTTTGCCAGGGAATAACTAAGAAGTATTTTTATATTTTTGCTGCAACTTTCATAAGTTTCCAATTATGCGCATACACCGAACACATTCACCAACAGCCACTCCATCTTACTGATTTAGAAGTTATCGACGAATAAGCTGAAGTGCAAATAACTTTTCTGAAGTATGCAAATTGAACGGCTCAAATGCTCATATCTATACGGATGCATTAAAACTTTCGCAGCAAGCGTCATATTCAGCGCAATAACGTTGGCGCGCAAGTGAACAAAAACCAAATAAAAACGAAACAAAAACTGCGTAAAACAACAACAACAACAACAACATGTATGTGTGAAATGAAAACCCCACAAACACATACAACTGTGCTTTATAGACGCGCACTCAATTGAGGCAGCAGTCGATCGAGCGCGAGTATTTCGCAAAGCAAAGTAGAGGCGCGGTAGGAGGAGCAGAGGAAATGGCGAAAGTAAAAATCCGCTATGTCGAAAAACCAATGAACTGAGCTTATCAAAACTTCCGTCATCAGCGTTACAAGCACTACAGCTATTTCGAAAAAGAAAGCAACAACAAAAAAACGAAGCAAAAGTAAAGCTCGAAAATACGCCAAAATATGTGAGGAAAACGAAAAAAGTATTTCAATAACGCAAAAGGATTTACACATACATAGTCTCATATATGCACATATGCGCCAAATTCATGCAATGAGTTGAGCTAGTATTCGTGTGCGATTGGGCGCCGCTGCTTGCTTTTAGGCGCATAGTGAACGTATGCGACGAGGAAATCAGCGAATGAATGCGAATGCGATTGCGAGTGGAAAATTTGTTGGCGCACATATGCGAAAAATATGCAGCGGATAGCGGATAAGTTGGTGCAACATTGCAACAACAACAACAACAGTAATAAAAAAGTTGTGAAACCAACAACAAAAATGATGAAGATGACAGGCAACATTACAATAAAATTACTACAACAGTAGATATTACAACAACAATAGATATGACAACAACAAAATATGTATACTATAACAACAACAAACAAGTTTAACCAATCAAAAATAAAGAAAAATGCCAACAGAACAACAAAAAATCAATAACAACAATGTATGATGCAGCAACAAATACATTACAACAACAACATTAATAACAACAACAAGAAGGTTTAAAATTATATATCAAGAATAAGAACAAAAGTTACAACAACAACAAAAATTTTTACAACTACAACAACAAATTTTACAACCACAACAACAACATACATATATTACAGCAACATTTCAAAATGTAGAACCAACAACAACTGCATCGGCGTGACTACCAACCACAGACTGCAACGAAAAGGGTGTGGCAGCATGGCAGGTGCTTGACTGTGAGCGCCGCGCAAGTGAAATTTTTGCATACGCTTTCATTGATGAATGTATTAGCGCCGCGTTGAGTTTGCTTATGCCGCAACGACAGCTGCCTGAAGCCGGATGCCACAGCTCAACAAATTTTGGCAGCATATAGATCAACTTCCGGTATTTGCACAGTCGCGCACACAAATAAAAATAACTATTGCTTTATATACATACATAAGTATGTGCATATGTGTATTTGTATGTGAGCAAGTGCGCTTTCGATATTGTGCCGATATCTTTGCATACAAATTTATGCAAAAGTAAGCTTATGCGCAAAAGTTTTGAGTACAACTACTAAAAATATAACTGTACACCGTATAAGCAAGCATAAGTAAGCAGAAGTGCGCATAAGTATTTACTCAATGAATTATTTATGACGATACTTTGTTGCTTATGAAGAGATAATGCTTGTTTACTTACTTTTCCGAAACTATGTATGGCTTGCTATTAAGGAATATCAGTGAATTTGTGTATGTGTCGGTTGTATAAGTATGTGTGGATGAGCAAATGAAACAAAAACAAGACTATTGCAACAAAGTGTTTGTTAAAGCGTAAGAAAACTAACGGCATGACAGAAAACTACAATAAAATATATGATTTACGAACGGAGAGTCGGGTGTATCACTTTCACTTTCATCAGTTTGTGTGGCAATTATACGCTACAGTGATCCGATGATTTTGATCGGTCAGTTTGTATAGCTGCTATATTCTATAGCTCTCCAATTTAATTTTATTTTCCAAGAGTGTAGGAATATTTAGGATACTAATATATGTTGAATTTTGTAAAGATATTTTATAAAATAAAAGCTTTCAATACAATAGCTTGTTTTTGATTCGTTAATTTGTATGACATTTATATCCTAAAAAAAGTTCCGATATCTGCACTTCTGACAAAAAGGAGCAGTTTTTTTGGTATGGAAAAAACCTGTGCGAAATTTTAGATCTATAACTCAAAAATTATATAGCTGGGTGTTCAAAATATGATATGTTTATAGAACTATTTTTGGGAATTTACTCAAAATGGATTCATGGCTCATCAGTTCCGAGATAAAATGGACATTTTTGCTCAAAAGAAAGGCCTAATGCATGTAAAGTTGTCATCCGCATGAATGCTATCAATGTTCATCCTTTCTCCAAAATGCTACTCGGTAAACAAATATAGAGAAAATATTTACGGAGCGCACTGAAACATACATCATACATCCATACACAATCCTTGAGACCTGTAGCTATGACTACAATATTATCAAACAATTACCTAACAGTTTTGGAATGAAAGAAGGTATAAATAATGAATATTAGAATAGGTTTAATAAAATAAATAGTTTTTGTTATCATCCGAGATAAAAATGTGTTCGAACTTAAAGTCATTATATATTTTGAATTGATATATACAATCCAATTGAATTGATATATACAATCTAAGTTCATGTGAAGTCTGATCTCCGTAAGTCGATTAGAAAGGTGATATTTGTCCATTTTATCTCCTTCAAAGTAATCCCCTCCCGCTGCAATACATTTATGCCAACGAATTTTATCACCAATGCAGTATGAGATAATAAATTCAGACCTAGTTAAAATCGAAGAATTCACTTTTAGAGCCGATTTTTAACGATTCGAAAAATTCACCCTTCAATATGATCACAGTAGTGGCTTACTAAAAATTTTGTATTTCTAGTGAAATAGCGACTACGGAATCGATAAACATGGTATGGAGGTGTTTCGCGGTGCTTATGTTTTCACGAGCAGAGCGCCACAAGGTATTCAGTGAAGGTTGTGAGGTCATTGAAAACATGCCTGATGCGAGTGGTCCGTCATCTTATTGACCACTTAGTCTCCTTCTGAATTTTTGTAGCAAACTGGATTTTAATTAAAGGAATATATCCAATTGCGAATTTCAAAAAAATCATTTGTTAAATATACATATGTGTATCGAATATATATCTGAGAATATTTGTCAACCAGTTTGTTTAAAGCAACTGTTTAAGTCGGTCCACTTCAGTAGTGTGTTGTGAATTTTGCAATGGATAAAAATATCGAACAAAGAATTTGTCTCAAATTTTGTATTTCTAACTAAATTTCGGGTGCGGAATCGTTATGAATATTGGAAAGGGCTGCCTAGAAAAAAAAAGGAAAGACATGCCTAGTTCTGGACAATCTTCGACCTCATATGGTGTCTGAACGCTAAAGGCATCGCGGCTACGGATTCATTGAAAATGTCGCGCAGGTGTTTGAAGTTGCGCACTTTATAATGAAAACAAGTATTTAAAGGTGACAAGGAGTTCAGTGAAGTTTGTGAAGTCATTGAAAACTTGCCTGTGGCGAGTGGTCCATGCACCCCTTGGACCACTCGTTCTGATACTGAATTGTTCCAGCTTTTACCGAAGCTACGCAAAGATATTCTAGAAATTAACTGGATTTTAATTAAAGAAATAGAAAGTATATAAACTTGCCAATTTAAAAAATCATTCATTCTATTTGGTAGTCGAAAAAGACATTTCGTATTTTGTAAAATAGATGTCGTTGCAGACAGGAGCTCGACATCTCTCGCTAATCCGTTCGAATGATTTTTGTCAATATTTTGGGCATAAAACACGTTCTTGCTTGACTCGTCCCGATAAAGCTGAATTTTTTCAAAATAGTGGTCCGATTCTTGGAAAGCATTATAACTGCCGATGAGATATGGATAAATGAGTTTGACATGCAAACAAGTCAACAATCATCTAAATGGAGGGAAAAAACGAGCCAAAACCTGTCTAGAGGGACAGAGATCAATAAAGAGTTCGAAAACGGCCGGAATTGTGGAAGAACAATTAATGGATTTTATACGATTATTATGCACGATTGTATCGAGCCACGATTGTGGCCCAATTTAAAGCCAAAAATACAATGAATACCATTGATCAACCACCGTATTCACCAGATTTGGCTCCGCGTCATTTCCGCTAATCCCAAAACTGAAATTGGCTCCCATTTAATCCGTTTTCAGTCGATCGAAGAGCTAAAAAAATGCTTATGAAAAGGATTTCGAGGAATGGAAAAATCGTTTGCATAAGTGTATTACATTTGGGTGGCGACAAGATAAATGTTAATGAATAATTTAATATTATGCGTTTAATTTAAAAATTCTGAGTACTTCTTTGTCACAATGTATTTCTGTTTCGAAAATTTTGCAAAAAATTAAGACTAACTCATGCAAGAAAAGTATATTTGGAGTTTTTAAGATTGACGAATTTACCATGCAGGTAAAGAGGAAATTATGTTAATTAAGTCCCTCTGAAATTTAGCACAGAAATAATTTTTATAAGTACTAAAATTATAAATTTTCAAACTTGGCCTGCATACAAGCCGGCAGCATGATCTTCCGCTTTTGTAAGCAATAATTTTGATTAAGCACTGATGTACGCGACTATACACGGCTTAATCGCATCAACTCATACAATTTTCCATTATTTACCGCTGCATTTAAATACAACAACTACTACTAGCACAATCGACACTAACATAATCAACATTATATAATATAATGCAACTCGCAACTACACGATTGATAAGAGCACAAATGATGCGTTGAGTTTGCCAGCCAAGTGCGGGCAACACGGCGTATGAGTGACACAAAGCGCCAGTAAGGCTAAGCAATTGTGCGTAGATGTTGTTGTCGGCGTTGTTTTTGTTATTATGACAGCATACAGCATTGTGGATTACTGTGTATATAGCTGTTGTTGTTTTTGTACATACGTGTTGTTGTTGGCGCTTATGATACCTTTGAATTACCACAACAATAACAATAATAATCGGTGCAACAACAAAAGCAGTCGATACAAATTGCAGGTACGCATACATACGAGTATACACTAGTTGTATAACAGCACGCACAACACATGCGACAGACACGCGCTTGCGACCGCGCAATCAACGCCAACACACAAAGCCCCACACAATGCCGACTCATTTGCAATTGAAGCGGCAATGCAGGCGGCAACCCTTTAATACGTACAAAAGCCTGCGCCATCAATGTCAACATTCTGCCATGTCTCGCTACTTGACGGCACCAATTTGTGCCTGCGGTGGTGCGTCTGGCGTCGGGGCTAGTCGGTTATGGGCGCCGTGGCTGCAATAACCAGCAACGTAGCCGTTAGCAAAGCGCGCAGTGCTTGGGCAGTATTGGCGCGCACACGTACGCTTCACCTTTACAGACGCGGCGCTTGTGCGCAAAAATGCGAAAAACGCGAAACTATCAATGCAGCAAAATCGTTGATGGACAGCGCGCGCGCTCACCATTGTACGTTGACGCGTCATCATATAGCGTACATACGTTGCCAGCAACAAACCGAAGGACTGGCGGAGCAAACTTGCCGCAGCATAGTTTCTGCGCTTGCACTATAGCTTTGGTCACATACAAAGCGCCGATGATTAGCGCGGAAAAAGGTGACGCGCAGGGTGGGGTTGAGATGCGTTGGCGCCCGAAAATTATGCTTTTAAGTGTAGCATAGCGTACACCTGCACGTCGCGCTATATTTTCATATGCGCGCATAGACGGACACAGGCCGCGCCATATTTTCATATGCGCGCCTAGACGCACACGATCGCGCACTAATGTGGCGCCAATGTTATGTGATAGAAAATTAAGCGCCACCATGCATATGTACTTGCCACTGACGCATGCCGCGCGCATACTGGCAGATGTACGCATTGAGCGCCGCTATCTCAGAACGCTAAGGCAGAGCAAGCAAACACGGCAGGCAGACAACAAAAGCGCGCATTGCGAAGCGGCGAGCAGGGATCGCACGTTATTAATTCGCATTTGGCGCGTAAACCGCCGACCATACAGACTCATAAATATTTACCAATGCGTGGCTGGTGCCGTGTGCATGTTCTTATTAGCGTACGGACGCGAGTGCCACGGCACTCATCATAAATGTGCGCGCGCGCGTTTGTGCCACTCCAGCGTGCAGACTTTTTCTTTTGTGCTTTTGCGTTGAAATTTTGTTCTGCTTTTG
Organism: Bactrocera tryoni; assembly: GCF_016617805.1. Classification (NCBI taxonomy): domain Eukaryota; kingdom Metazoa; phylum Arthropoda; class Insecta; order Diptera; family Tephritidae; genus Bactrocera; species Bactrocera tryoni. The sequence goes on from NC_052500.1 coordinate 69,086,934, forward strand.
TTGCTGTTGTTTTTGCTATTTGGCTCGTTATTGCGGCTTTGCATGTTTAAGCCACACCACTGCACTTTTGGCGCTGCCCCTCCTCTCTCATCTGTTAGGTGCACAATTATGCTTCTTTACTTTTTCAACGCGCCACACACACAACAACACTACTGTATAGCTACTCTGCACGGCAACACTTGGTAACTGTGGCAAGTGTGCGCTCATATGCAAAGTTTGTTTGCGAGTCGAGGTGCGTCTGTGTGTGCATAGCGTTGGTATGCTCGGTTGACTGCATTGCAGTAATGTGCGCGCCGCGTCTACTCAGGCGAGACTGCCACGCCGCTGTGGCTTCTTTTGTTATCGCAACAGACCATGCCACAATTGCACATTGCGTTGCCCTCCATACTCTGACTCGCTACCTGCCACATTGCATGGCACCGCGCTATATGCGGCTCTAAGCCAATGCTATTACCGTTTTCGTATGCCCCTTCACCTGGTCTTTTTTTTTGGAATTGTATAAAATTTAAAATTTTTTGTATGTGGCAAAGTTAACTGTAAATTAAAAAGCTCAAAAATCTTGCAGGAAAATATAACGATAAAATCAAAGTGTGTGAAAAAATTGTGCGGTGGATTATATGATTTGTATGACAATTGCAGTCGCGGTTGTGTTTTAATAGAGTTCTTTGTAAGTCAAGAAAATGTTTTTACTTTTTTTACTTTCTTAGTTTAATTAAAATAGTATTTATAAAAGTGTTTTACCAGTTCAATTATTATTTGGAAGTATATTAGAGAACTTTAATTTGAACAAAGAAAAAATGCGGACAATCCTGCTTCGATTCAGGCCTTGGAACAAATCATCACGCTTGTCATTTGCCAGTTACCAGTCGAAATGCTCGAACGTGTCATCGAAAATTGGATCATCTGAGACGTAGCCACGGCCAACATTTGACAGAGATAATAATCAAAAAATAAATACCAAAAAATGTTCTTTCGAATAATAACAAACACTCCCCGTTAAATTTTAAGTTTCTCTGTATTTTATGATTTTAATTACAGAACCTCGAAATGGCTCACCTTTTGAATAGGTATCATCCAAGCTCGACAAATAGAGGACACAACCACGTATATAGAAGGTCAACTAATAATCGCTGGAGACCTAAATTCGAAAGTCGTAGAGCGGTATGCCAAACACGGACTCGAGAGGAAAGACTTCTAGAAATGGTTATGGGGCTAGGTCTAATAGTGCTCAACATAGGAAATACAATCACGTTTAGAAGAGCAGGATGCAAGGAAACCTTAGCAGACATTACTCTATCACCAGAACACATGGCAGGCTAAACAAAGAAACGGAAAGTCCAAGAAGATTACACTGGCAGCGATCATCAATACATTTCTTTCAAGATGGACACCAGAGCAAACGCTAACCAGCACAGGAAAAATACTGGAACACAAAAATGAAACTTTTCGAAGCTAAACACTTCGAAATGAATCAACCCAATAGTTAATCAATACCCATCTAGCAGCTCCCCCATAATTTCAAGAAAATTTGAGAACACAATGCTTAATATAAGAAGAGCCTATCAAAAATCAATACACAGGGCTGCCCACAGCAAACATAAAACAGCAGTTTATTGGTGGACAGAAAATATTGCCCAACTCAGACGTATATGCTTCCGCTTTCGCAGATCGTACACACGATCCAGGCGTAGAGGAGCCGCATCCGGAAAAGCCGATCAGTATAAAGCAACAAAAAAGGGGCTGAGGCACGCCATCGATGATAGCAAAACGAAAAGGTGGGAGGAACTAAGCGATGGTATTAACAAAAACCGTTGGATATAATCGATGCTCTCGAAGAAAGCTTTTAAATCCCCGACTATCTCAAAGCTGTGGTGCGGAGCTACCTTAGTAACAGAAAACTGCTGTACCAAACTAAAGAGGAAGCACGATAGTGGTCACGTCAGGAGCAGCACAAGCATCCATTCTAGGCCAAGACTTGTGAAACATCAGGTACGACGCTATACTAAAACTTGAAATGGTAGGCGAATCGTACTTAATTGGCTTCGCGATGACATTGCAGCAGTAATTACGGCAAGAGACACAGAAGAAGCGCGAAGAAAGCTTAATCAGGTCATGACATAGGCGCAAGCATGGCTCGGCTCACACAACCTCCAGCTCGCTAAGAAGAAATGAGCTACCGCTAGCTAAATCACATCCTAACTCAGCAGACTCATGGCCAAAACTAATAAATAGTTTAAAAAATATTCTTGATAAGTATTAATTTTAAATTCTACAAACTAAGAAATATTATTATCAAATTGAGTCATAAAAGCTTTCAGAAAAATAATACTAAAAACTATTCGAGAAGTATTGCGTTTGGGCATATTATTTTTTTAGAAAACTCTCCATTGTTAGAGTGTAATTGGGAAAATATGTTTATTATCGTTTGCTAAGATTATGGTTTGGGCTTTATCGGCGAAAATGTTGGATAACATTTTAAGAACTTTAACTGTTTTCAATTGCTACAAACGTTTCATGAAAGCTGTATATTTGAAAACTCTCCAATGTTAAAATTTAACTAGAAAATTATGTTGGTTATGGCTTATAGAGTTTACCGTACCGGATATCATAATATGAATCTCATTTGGTTATAATTTTTACAATGTTAGTAACATATATGTATGTATATATGTAGAAAGTAATACATTTGAAAATTCAGTAAAATCAATCACTTTCTAAAGGTTTGAGAATGGCTGTAGGAAAATGTATGATTTATATGATTCATATATTATTTCGCTTAGGTTGAGGAAGTGCCATAAAAACTTAAATATTCAATTTTAAATCAAAATTGTCGTACCCAATTATTATTATTTTCTATGATCTGCAAAGTGTAATTTTCCACGAAATTTGTAACATTCAGAAGGAAACGTCAGAGACCCTTTATACTAGTATAAATATATAGGGATACGATGTAGTATATTAGTTTGTGAGACATCAAACCGAAATTTTTCAACCGTTCCTCTTTTCTTAAAAAGCTGCTCATTTGTCGAAACCAACGATATCGGACTACTATAGCATATAGCTGCCATACAAACTTACTAATCAAAATCAAGTCCTCATAAGAAAAACTTTTTTATTTGATGAGATATCTTCACGAAATTTTGCACGGATTATTTTTCAAAGCAGCGATACAATCTCCGAACAATTTATCAAGATCAGACGACTATAGCATATAGCTGCCATACAAACTTACTAATCAAAATGAAGTCTTTGTATCGAAACTTTTTTGTTTAACGAGATATCTTCATGAGATTTAGCACTACTTATTTTCTAAGGCACCGTTACAATCTGCGAATATATTGTTCAGATCGTACTACTATAACATAAAGCTGCCATACAAACTGACCGATGAAGATCAATTTCTTGTATGGAAAACTTCAGCCAGCCACTTGCAACCAAAGTTATCGCATTTCCTTGTTGTTATTTTTTCTCAAATGCAAGCATTTTTCCAATATATTTTCAGTTACTTAATTCAAATTCGGTTTATACACCGTGCATAGTTTATTATGCGCAAACATGATATGTTCGACGAAATTAAGGTACTTTAGATGCCAAGCAATTTTGAAAAAACAAAAGCAACAACACAAACACTTCATATGCCGCATTGCTGAACAACCTACGAGAAAAACGCATATCCTGATTTTTATCACCCACGCCCCACAACCGCACACACATGCTGCGAGGCACACAATGTCATTGATAGGCAAGTCGCACGCGATTATTTGCCTTGTCTTTGCTATCTCACAAATGTGTAATGATTCTCCTTTTGTGCTGTGCGGAATTTCCAAACGCTTTTGATTTCATGTTCACAATTTCTTGTTGTTTTTTTGTTCGTGTCTTTTTTTGTCTGCTTCTGCTTTTTTCCAATGCAGCCAACAAGCGGTTGGCAATTTGCCATTGTGCAATTGCTTTTCACCCGCAGGCATCTATCACCGCCGCCGCCGCGTAGCGTTTGCGCTGGCAAAGGCAATGCGCAACGGGCAACACTGGGTGCCGGGGCAACATTTCAATGTCACACGTCAATTCAATCGAACAGCGTTGCCAATGCGTCGTCGTCGTAAAGTGTGGAGTTGAGTGCAATTGGAGGGTGTGCGAGTGGCTGAAGCCCTGCGGTATTTAGGGGACGCATGTAACAGGGTTTTCTTGTGTGCACGTGTATGAGTGTGATGTGTGTTTGGCTGTGTGGAGAGCAGAAATCGAACGAGCAATTGAGGTAAACATATACAAGGCATGCTTTATGCACACACACACACATACCAACGCACATACTAACTGCTTTATATGCTTGCCTGCAGGCAATCAGTTGCATGATCCGACATATCGACGGACAGCAGAAAGCACTACTAGCCGGTCACACGGCTCGGCTAAAAGCTCTCTATTGCCACCGCAATTTGTTTGTGTTTGCTGATTTCTTTGTTTGACGGCGTGTAGCAGGCATTTACATACACATACACACACATATATGAGTACACACTTGCCGCTTTTGTGGCACGTTAGCCTGTAACGGTAAATGGCTTTGCTGTATGGCAACAAATGACGGTAAAAAATGCAAGGAATCCTTTTTGCCAGTTTGTATTTTGCATTCTGCATTCAGTTTTCGTTTAACGGTCGCTCTTCTGTGCGTCCCAACGTCCCCATCTCCCTCCCTCTCTCTCCCTCTCTCTCTCTCTCTCTCTCTCTCTACACACCGTTGAGTATCACATCGGTCTCTACTATCAATCTGCTTGAATTTAAATCAGCAACGCTTTGCCGTTAGTTTGTCCTTGCACCCGGCAATGTCGTACCTCAGGACATGATCGGAGCAAAGTTGTGAATTTTCGTTCGTTCGGTTTGGTGCAACGTTGCTGAGGATTTGCTTTTTATCGGCCATTTCACCGCTGCCATTCACAATTTGCCATTTCCATTCAATCCGAGGCAATATTGCAATCCAACGGCGTTCTGGCTGTCAGCCTATGTACAACTATACTATATGGGAATTTCAGTGCGGCAGGCGCAGGCACTGACGGTGCGCTCAGCGTAACGAAGTGTGGCAAAGCGTAACGTGACACGCTTGTGCTTGTGACAGTTGGAGTGCAGTGGATAGATGGAATCCGAGATCTGCATATTTTTAAATTTTAAACATTTTTTGAAAGAATCAACAATTTTTAACACCTATCATCTAGTAAGCAAGCTTGTCTCAAACTAAATTTAATCTACTAATCTCAGAGAAATCTTAACTAATTAAATTGTGTACCAGAGCTAATCCATTTTGCAATTGTAGTTTCTATTATTTTCAATCAATTCTCATGCGATTCCTTTTATTTTGTTTTAATGTGATCTATTTAATCTCACCATTCTTAAATACCTAATCTTAACTACTTAATCCTAACTAACATAATCTTCAGTCAAGTTCATTCCATTTGTTCCATTTTATCTTAATCTACCTAATCTTAACTAGGTTGCCAATGATTCCGTCCAATTTTCCTTAATACAATTGCTGCTAGTCTGGCCTGCAACTAATCTTAACTTATATTATTTTCAATCAAATCCTATAAATTTTGTTCTACTTAATTTTAATCCGATTAATCTTAACTAAGGTGCAAATTAATCCGTATAATTAAGTTTAATTCAACTCAAGTCAATAACTTCTAGTGTAGTCCTTCAACTAATCCTAATTAATAATAAATTCAGTTTCATTCAAATTTATCTTTTTTCATATAATCTTCGACAGTATAGTCCAATTTTACATAAAATATTCTTAACTAATGTTACCAAGCTATTACCCACATAACATTTCAACTCATTTATTTAAACTGAACTTGGTAGACTGGTTCTAGTCTACGCCTTAATTAATCTTAACTAACATTAGTCTCAGTCTCATACAATTTGTTAATACTTCTTAGCATAATTTTGTATGCTATAGTCTAAGTTTATGGAGACTAATCGTAAATAAGGTACCTACATCATTTATAATTAAAAAATTGTAGTCTAGTGTAGTCCTTCAACTGATCCTAAATAAAATTTAATTCAGTTTTGATCAAATTAATCTTTTTTTCATATAATTTTATATGGTGTAGTCTAATTTTATATAAATTATTCTTGACTAATGTTACCAAGCCGCTAAACTCATAAGATTTCAACTCATTTATTTAGACTAAACTGGGCTTGATTCTAGTCTACACTTTAATTAATCTCAACTAACATTAATCTCACTCTCGTTCAATTTGTTATTTAGTTTTGTATGCTGAAGTCTAAGTTTACAGATATTAGTCATAAGTAATGTACCTACATCTTTTATAATTGAAATTTTTATCAATCCCACGAATTTTCGTATATTTTAACCTTCAATCTCATTAATCTTAACGTGAGTAAGAGCAGATTCTGTTAAGTTTCATTTAATCTTAATCGACTACTTTTCTCTTTTACTCATAAAGCTTAATCTTCTTTTAAATACATCCAATCTACATACATCCAGTGTATTTAAAAGAAGATTGGATGTATTTAAAATAAGATTTAAGTTTATAAAGATTAATCTTAAGTAATCTGTTTTAAAATTGGTTGTTGTCTACACTTTGATTAGTTGTAACTTAAGTCTTATTCAATTTAATATTTTCTGTAGAGATAAATCATAACTAATGCTGCATAGCCCCATTTCACCTCAAAATCAGAAAAAATCCAGTATTTTTAATTCATACGATAATAACTCTCATCATCTATTTCTTTGATTTTAATCTCAAACTTACTAATCTGAACTAAAAGTCTACTGACACCCTCTTATTTAACCCAATCTTTTTTAGACCTGTATAACTTATTGAACTGAAACTGAAAATATACTTGTAGACTACAGCAGAGTATAAGTTTATATAGAGTAATCTTAACAAGTTTTCTGAATTTTCATTGAATTCCATTTAATGTATTATACTCAAGTCTAATTTAATCAAATTTAACCCAACTAAATTTAATCATTCTAACTTAATCAAAAGTAGTCAAACTAAGTCTAAACGAATCAAAATGCGGATCATATTATACTTTGCTCACTATATAATTATCGAAATGAGTCCTCTCTCGTTCCATACAATGTAAACTAATACACAAATTTGCATTGCAATCTAATTAGTAATGTCAACTTAAGTTTATCTAATCTTATTTTAATATTTATTAATTAATTGAAACTCAACTTGTCGAATCTGATTAACTACATTTAATGTCATTTTTTATGACATTGTTTTGTTTATACAATGTAGTTGTATTTAAGATAAAAATAATTCGATCTAATCTAATCTGGATTTTCGAAACAGAATAAACTAAATCTACTAATGCCCAATCATTTTAGCTAAGTATCACGCCAGGTGGGTTTATTAAGTCTAATCTATCTAAACAACTTCAAAGTAATAGTAATTACTGTAACCAATCTCAATAATCTCTTGCAATCAAATCAAATATAACCTTATCAATCCTAAGCTACTGTTGTCTAATCTTCAATTAAGCTGCTACGAGGTATCCTGGTTTTCATAACATTCAAATAATTGAAAATTGGTTGTATCTAACAAAAATCAAACATTCTTATTTAGTTAAGATTAGTAACCTGACTTTATTACACACAAATTAATTTTAAATAAACAGGTGTAACTGGTCCTCTCATTTATTTTTCAGTCAAAATTATTAATCTGCATTTATCTCACTCAAACAGCTCTGAATTAGTCAAAATAAACTTTATCTAGTCCATATTATACAGTAGTGTGTGTAAAAAGATGACTTTATCATACACAAATTAGTCGCAACTATTCAAAAGTAACTAGCTTTGGCCCTTATTGTTTAGTCGAGGCTATTAATCTGACTTTATCTAACACAAATTAATCTGACTTGATCAAAATATATTTAATCTAGTTGATTTTGTTCAGTCGAGATTTATAATTTGACTTTATTTATCACAAAATAGCTGGAACTAATCAAGATTAAAATAATCTAGTCTGAATTTTTCAGTCATTAATAATTAATGAGACTTTTTTTCGCATAAATTAATTCCGATTAATCAGTATGAATTTAATCTAGTCTGTATTGTTCAGTCGAGGTTAATAATTTGAGTTTATCTCACACAAAGTAAACTTGACTAATCCAAATTAACTTAACCTGGTGTGTATTTCTTAGTCGAGACTAATATTCTGACTTTATCTCAACAAACGAATCTCTATTAATCACGATTAACTTAATACAGACTGCATAAACTATCTTCATCCAAATAATAGAAATCAAAACCAAATAAATCTTTAATCTATTCAATTAAATCTTATCATAATGATTAATTGTAATGTACTGCTGGCTAAATTAAACTTATTTGGACAAGATTTCTAATTTGATTTTATCTCATACAAAATAATTTCATTTAATCAAATTAAATTTTATCTAGTTTGATTAATCGAAATTAATCATTCGAACTTCTGAGTTCTGATTCCTAACAATGCTAACTATCGTTTTATAACAAAAAATTTCCGATTTCTCACTAAATTTATCTGAGTCCTAGTCCACTGTTCCGAGGCTGCGCATTGTCATGCAATCGTTTGTATTGTCGGCTGCCTTTGCAAATTTTTCGATGCTTTCGATGCGCGTGGATTTAGGTTTTTGACTTTTGCAATAAGCCAATTTGCGTCCACTTCGATTGAGCTGCATCGGCACTCAAATTCGCTGCATCCCCAAGCCTATTCGCATTTTTTTTTGGCTTGCGCTTTTCCAACTGACTGTCAAAGTTTTGCCTCTACTTGTTTTGTGTACATGCGGCTGTGTCTACTTGTGTGGCATTCTAAACTATTTTGCCTACACAGACGCTATAGTGGCTGTCATTGCGCTCGATTGTCATTTCAACTTGTCACACTCACGTAAAAGTCACTATATGTTCGTGTCACGGCTGATTGGTATGTCACGGTGATATTTTCTGAATAGAGAGATAGAGAGAGAGATAGACTAATGGAGAATAGCGTAGTGATAAAGTTTAGTGATAGCAAGGAAATGTCAAAAGGCTCTCTAGGGTTTTAAGAGTTGAACTTAGCGGATTCGTAAGCAGTTTATGGGAAAATTTCTAAAGTGTGGGGTTCTTAGCAAAATGCTAGAGAAACTAGTGGTCAAAAATAGGTGGTAAACTTTTACTTCAAGTAACCTCTAAAAATTTCCAATCCCATTAATTCAAATATGATAATAATAAGAACCTATCGATAAAACTCAACAGAAGTCCTTTTTCTTCTAAAAAGATTTTTTGCAATAATCAAAGAAACAAGGAACAAAGAAATCGATGTTCGAAGCTATGAAAAATTGTCACGATTGTTGATGACGCACTAATATATTTGCTTCTTTCACAATGTACGAATCTTTCGGAATTAAAATTTCTTGACTTTTGTTGAATACTTCGAAGACTGCTTGTCCAGGCAGGCAGGTCCTTACTTAGCTGCCTCTCAGAGTAGCAAAAGGAGGCTCATAAAAATAATACGAAAACTCTACGTCATTTTCGGAGTTCTAAATTGAATTAGAAATAGGATAAGAACTACTGACCAAGTGAATCACTAACTTAGCAGTCTCTTGAAGAAGCAAAAGGAAGCTTTTAAAATTAATACGAAAACTCTGCATCATTCTTGAAGCTCTGCGTTGAATATGAATTATGATAGGAAACTATTGACCAAGTATACTCTCATGAAAGCAGAACAAGGCCTACGAAAGCAATTTAGAGTTTTCTGTGAAGAAAATTTCCTATTGAGTCAGAAGTATTATAATCATAAAAGCAATAATCTCGAAATCTAAGCACAACCGAAAGGCCTTAGAAAATAGTCAGCCGAGCGACCTATTGGTTTAGGAAATATTATTCTAGACACAGCTACATCTTCCACATAGTTATCCAAAAACAAAATGAAAAATCTGGCAACTCCAGCACACGTTAAACACACACGCGTTACATTGTCACCTGAGTAGAATTTTGGTAAGCGAAATGTCAAAACTGCTAACTGTCAACTGCCTGCCTGACGCTTGCCAACTGTCAAAAATTTTAATTGCAAACTGTAAAATTCCATCAAACTTTCCATCAAGCGTGCGTAGCAGAGGAAGAAAAAGCGTGAAGCTGCTCAACAGTCAGGCAGCTAGTCACAGGTACTGACATACCGTTAGCCGGTCAGGTGTTGTCGGCTGACATTTGTCGCTTACTGACAGCTTTGGCACGTACTACGCCCCAATGGCTCCACTTTGCTGCAGTTGTCATATCGACTCTCGGGCAAAAAAAAAAAATAAAAACACAAGCAAGAAGCAAGCAATTTGTATGCAGTGCGTATTCAATGGAATTTTTGGTTGATGTTGGAGAAAGGTGGCAACATGCGTGCCTATACACGTATGCAGAGTGTGGAGAGGTAGAGAAGATTCCGCATAGCAAGCTAATTGGTCGACGGCGAACACAAGCGCATGACACATTTATTTTTTATTTTTTTGCACAGCAAGTGTTAAGTAAAAGTGTGGAGTCTATAGGGTCTCACAACTTTTTTTCGGCGCCTTTGCTGGTATATTAATTGATTGATTTTTTGCAGCCTGTTAATTTTAGCACATATTACTCTTGGGTCTCTCACACACACTTTCCTAGCCTAATTTAATTTTCGTGTATTTTTGTCTCACTTCTGCCTTCCTCGGCCAACTTGCCACAACCCATCTGGCGTTTTGCAGTTGTGTCAGAGAGTGTATGCCATTCGTCGCCTATGCTCAACCTTGGCATAATTAAATTTAACAAGTTCATACCCCAGTACTCCAGACCATTCTTGGCTTTCCTTCCGCTTCCTGCCACTTACAGGCGCGTGGTACACGCTTCAGCGCTGGTTTAGGCTCAACGTCATCATCAGGCTGTCGTCCCATGCTACAGGCTACAAGCGAAATGCGTGTCGAAGCCATAATTTTTTGTAGCCCCCATCACTCTCCCACTCCTTGCACAAATACACACCAGTGTGTTTGTATATATTTTCGTTTGAGTGCTTTCATGCAGTCAAAGTCTTAAAATACCATTATTGTTGTGGCGCGTCCATATCGTCGACTAGCCGCCGGCATACAGCGACACATATGTAGAGGCATACACACAGTGGGACCGACGCGCACATTGCGGATTAACAGCTGTCATAATTTGCCTGTGTTTCGTCTGTGCCTATTTCGCCTGTCAGATAAGTTTAGCCATTGCCTATGTCACATCAACTTTTCGACTTTTTGCGCTCGAGTTCCAACCACCTGGCGCTAGCCTAGTATACATACAATGTCACAGCTATTGCTTTTGCCTTTGTCGACGCACTTGCTGCATCATGTCGCATATTCTTCGGTTCACATTTTCGCTTGACTTTCTGCGTGTATGGAACTTGTTAAAAATCCATTAATCACGTAAGTGCTGGTCGTGCAATATTCTGCGCTTGTAAGTACGTTTGAGGACTATTGACGCGTTCACTCGCATACAAATGCGCTTATAAAGTGAATTTAGCGTCGTCAACTTCAACGTCAACATGCGCGACCATTCGTTGCCGGCAAGTTGATGGCGTTGGTGTAAGGCAGCGGAAAAATGCTTCACATGTTTTATGCGTACAATAAAATTATACTCATTGCATGTGTGTTTAGTAGGTGATATGGCGTCGAAGGAACGCTTTGTAGTATAGAAAGTAGCCCTTGCGAGAAATTGGTGTAGCAATGAAGATATTGTTGACTCAAAGCACCCAAATGCCTCTTCAAGACACCAACTTTATCAAAATAACTTGCTATTTCATATCTTGGATTTCGGGATTAATTAGTGATGAGCAAATTTTTTATGTTTGAATCGGATTCTAGGCCCCATAAAATACGTTAAAATGAAAATTAATGAAATTGATAGATTATAATCCCGAAATTTTGGGAATGATTAGTTTTTTCTAAATGTAAAAAAAAAAACGTTTATAATAATCTTTACTAAAATAAGTAGTGTTTATATATACATATGTATATATGTATGTATGTATGTATTTCATGCAATGAATTTCGGAACTCTTTACTGCAGAGAACTTTTTTCATCTGTATCGGATTCTAGGTTAAGTTAAAAGTTAAAATTTTTGAAATTGATAAATTGTAATTCCGAAGTGAATCCCGAAATTTCGGGACTGATTAATATTTTCTAAATTTGATAAAAACTAAATATATTAAATTGTCTTGATTTAAATAAGTAATGTATCTATTCCTTAAAGATCAACATAACCACATATTTTATTTGAATGTAATAAATTTCGGTATTTTTTACTGCTGCGATTTTTGTATTTAGATGTATGGTAACTTTCTGCATCAGATTTTAGATCTCATAAAACGATATGAGAAATATAATTAATAAATGACAATTAATAATTGATAAAAAGTATTGCCGTGGTAAATCCCGAAATTTCGGGATCGATTAAAATTTTCGAAATTTAACAAAAAATACATATAATTGATTAAAATGAATATGATATCCATAAATCAAGTAAATGATGTTTCTGTTCATTTAACATTAAAGTAATAGCTTATTCATGGCATAACATTTCGAGATTATTGAAGGATATTAAAATTTTCTACGATTACTTCCGTTTCCAGATTACATAGAATCAGTAAACAAATAGAAAAAAATTAATGGAATTGAAAATTGATAATCCCGAAATTTCGGGATTGATTACAACTTTAAAAATTTAACAAAAAAAATATATAATAATTATGATTCAAATAAGTGGCGTTTTTGTCCCTTAGAAATTAAGGTTACCGCATATTACTACATGTCATGGATTTCGGGTTTATTTAGGGAAATTGTAGTCTACTATGACCACCTCGCTTTTTGCTCGATTTTTACATATAAGCTAAAATTATTTCAATTGATAGATGACAATCCCGAAATGAATCCCGAAATTTCGGGACTGACTAAAACACCCTATATTGAAAACAAATATAAAATGTTAAATCGCTTAAATATAAAACCAATATAACTAAATATTTCATATCTATTGAATTTCGGGATTACTTAATCGTAGTAAAGCTTTCTAAGGCCACTTCGAATTCCACATCTTTTAAAATGAGTCAAAAATGAAATAAGTATTATTAAAATTTATTAATGATAATCCCGAAATAGATCCCGATATTAATCTCGAAATTCCGACACTATTTTTGCCCATATTCCGCAATAAATAGAGTAGTAATAATAGAAAAGGTCACTATAAAAACCTTTTCTTTTGAAATTCAACATTCTAAAAGTAAAATAACCATATATTTTATGTAAAGAATTTTGGGATTATTTAGTGCCAGGAAATTGCTTTCAATTCTGTACCTATCGTATTGTAGCTCTCATTAAATCACTTAAAGAGTAAAATTATTTTAATTGATTTGTGTAAAACCCGACATAAATCCCGAAATTTCGGGATCGATTAAAATAATGTATGATATAACCTTAACGTAATAACATAAGTAAGTGGGATCGCCTAAATATATGTATGTATGTATGTATGTATCATAATAACTTAATATTTCATAACTGTTGAATTTTGGGATTTTTCAATGGTAGTAAAGCTTTCTTAGACCTTTTCGATTTCTATTGCTTTCGCAATGAGTCAAAAAATTAAATAAGAACTATTAAAATTTATTAATGATAAAGCCGAAATCGATCCCGACATGGATCCCGAAATTGCGGGACTATATTTTGTTGTTTTCTGCGATAAATACAGTAGTACTAATAGAAAAAGTCACTATGAAAATTTCTTTGTTTTTTTGGAATTCAACAAAAATTGAATAGATCCCGAAATATCGATGCTTAATCTTCAAAAATTTCCTTAGTTGATTGCTGTAGTTCGTGAACATGAGAGAATATTCTTACTAAGCTTTCTGTAGTAAACGCACTATTAATACATAAACTCGATCCGATCTTTGAACGTACTAATTTGTTATTAAGGTTGTATTAAGGAAGTTGTATGTTCTTTGTTTGGCCTCCATAAACAACTGGGTGGACAATTGGTAGACGCAAGTCATTTACTAAACCTTTAGAGAGTTGTTTAAACAATTGGTTAGTCAACTGATAGATGTATGGCATTCTTTTGGCCTTCGGAGACAACTAGTTAGGTAACTGGTTAGTCAACTGATAGATGTAAAGCATTTGTTTGGCCTCCAGAGACAACTGATAAGACAACTGGATGGTCAATTGATAAATGTAAGTCATCCGTTCGGTCTCCACAGTCTACAAGTTAGATATTAGTTAGACAACTGGTTAGTCAACTGATAGATGTGCCTCCAGTGACATGTGTTTAGACAACTGATAGATGCGAGTGATTCGTTTGGCCTCCAGAGGAAACCAGTTAAACAACTTTTCAGAGAACTGTATAGACAACTGATAGATGAAAGCCTAAATACACAACTGGTTAGGCAACTAAAAGATATAATATATAATATAGAAGAAGATATAATAGAATCAAGGATTTTGCAAACAATACGACATAAAAAGTACTGTGGTTGTTCACTGGTGTTGCAAAATCCTTGTATACACAATATACTGCAGAACTTTTTCCATCTACGGTACCAAAACCACATATGTCTTTCAATCAGTTCATCAATTTCCTACAAGGTTGTATTTCTATTTGCTTTGAAACCACTGCATGTGTATTTTTCTCGAACTAAATTTACTTTTGTCCCGAAATGGCAGAAATAGAAACAACATCATCATCAAAAATACAGCAACAACATTATTAACGGCACCATTGCGTACGCCCGAAACTCCACCTCCATCATTTTTCACTTTTAGCCATTTATAACTTTCACATGCACACAGTAAGAGCCAAGTTAACGGTCACATGCTCGATGGAGTATTTTTGCATAAACTCTCAAAAATACTAAACACATGTCTATATATATATATATACTTAATACACCATATGAGTTGTGTATCTGTAGGTAAATACATATGTTCAATTCGAAAATTGCGTGCGTTGCTTGGTCCGTGTTTCAGTTCCGCAACGCCTGCATGCGTTTGCGTGTGTGCGCCTATTTTATGGTCTCTGTCTAATAATAATTTACGTGATAATGGCACTAAATTGCTTACAACTACAAATCACCCCAACAACTCATTTATTAAGAACGCCCACAAAGCATTTGGCAAGCCGTCATTGGCGAGCCTTCAAACAAAATATGAGACTTTCAAGCAGCATGCAAAGAACACATTGCTTATTTGGGATACTTGGGCAAGTTTTGTGGTTCGACGCCGTCGTCGCAGCGCAGGGGTATGTCACGGCAGTTCGGAGGTATGTCACGGTAGTTCGGGGGTCAGCTAGATGTGTGGATAAGCTAAGAAGTACGTGGACGTGTCTGTTATGCTTTATTTGACTATGCTACGCACACATGACGCTTTCTCCTCCTCCTTTCCCTGTCTGCTCTTCGTTTTCCTTGCCTTCTTTATGAAAGTGCCCGAAAGGTGGCCCCAAAAAGTTAAGCGCGCTTAAGTAATTTAGATGAGTTTATAAAACTTTTCAAATGGTTCAGGCAATAACTAAGTTGTTGTTACTATACGTATGTGTGTGTGTGTCTAGGCTCAGGCATATACATATGGGAGTAGCGGCGCTTGTATCCTGCTAATTTGTAGTGGCAAATAAATTTTCAGTAGCTTGTGCGTAATTTTAGATGCATTTGTGAATATTTATATAAGTTTTACCGTTATAATACGTATACATATGCAAATTTGTCGAAATATACGTGCATAGAACACATTAGTTTGTTCCTTAACATATGAAAACTACGAATTCTGTGGGTATTAGCTTTTCCACCGTTGTGTTTTACAAATTTTAAAACCTTGTAAGTAAGACTTGTTCCTTAGTGGTCAGAGCTCAGTATACTTAGTGAAAACAAAAAATATATTATAGTATTAACTCGAACATTAAAAGTTTAGTCGAAAAAATCGTATGGGTTCCTTTCCTTTATAGCCGAGTTAACAACAGCGCGCCAGCCGTTTCTTCTTTTCACAAGGTAGCATCAATTGGAGATTACAAGCTAAGCCAGGTCTTTTTCCATCTGGTCTCTCCAACAGAGTAGAGATCTTCCGCTTCCTCTGCTTACCCCGGCGGGTACTGCGTCGAATACTTTCAGAGCTGAAGTGTTTTCGTCCATTCGGACGACATGATCTAGCCAGCCTATCCGCTGTCTTGTATTTCGATGAACTATGTCAATTTCGTCGTATATCTCATACAGTTCATCGTTCCATTGAATGCGATATTAGCCGTGGCCGACGCGCAAAGGACCATACATATTCGCTGAACTTTTCTCTGGTTCCAAGATAGACGAAATTAACTACAACTTCGAAGTTATTACTGTCAACAGTTTGATGACAGAAGATATTTCATCTTGCCCTCGTTCCCCACCAGACCCATTTGTTTCGCTGCCTTATCCATTCTGGAGAAAGCAGAACTAACGGAGAGGTTGTTAAAGCCAATGATATCAAAGTCATCGGCATACGCCAGCAGCTGTAAGCTCTTATAAAAGATGAGTTCCATTACATCTTCGAAGAAAAAAGTTAAGGTTCTTCTGCCCTATATATTCATAGAGTTAAACCAGAAATTAATATAGATAAGTTGTAAATTCGAATCTATAAATGCATATCCACTTTAACTTTGGTGAACGTTCCGAAGAAAAATCTTAATTTTGTGAATGGAAGGATTTTGGATCAAGGTTAAGTTGTTGCTTTCTTGATAAAAGACGAATTTGGAACCATCTTTCAAAAAAAGGATAAGTACAATATACACATGTGAATGTGTGTTCGGTTAACCCTCAAAATGGTGTTCGCACTTGGACTACTATATATAGCCCTTAGTGAAGCTAGTAAAGCTGAGTATGTGATAGGTTAGGTTTGGTTAGTTTCAATGGTTGATCTTCAAAGATAGGGTTCGAAATCTGACTACTATATACAGTCCAACGTGAGGCTAGAGAAACTGAGCAAGTGATAGGTTTGATAGGTTAGTCTGGTAAAATAATCCACGCATGGACCGACTGTGGCCCTTTGCGATACCAATTCGAATTTCGTTTCGAAGTCCTTGAAGAGTAGTCATACTTTGGAATGTAATAACTTTGACTAAAATATTATCGAGGAAAGAGTTAAAATTTAGAATTTCCTTTGAAAAGATATCTTCATGCACCAGATGAAGTTCCGTTTCGAAATCTGCTAGGAGTAGTCTTCCTTTGGGATGTGATAACTTTGACAAAATAAATTATTGAACAACAATTGAAATTTACAAAATATGTACTTTGAAAAATATATTTTCATACACTGAAGCGCCATCATATGTCATTGAGTCCATAACTATAAATCAGTTTCAGATACCCTTCTTCGAGGTAAATCATATTCCAGTGAGGACGTTCCACATCGTCAAGAACAAATGATAAGCCGAAGGGGTGAGCGCTGGGCTATAAGTCAGTTAAGGCAATACTTCTCAGCCGCTGTTTCCAAATAAGGTTTTAACCAATCTTACATTATTATTGCCTCGAGTCCTCAATCAACTTCCTTTTCAAACTTTTTTTCCGCTCAGTACGTTCTTCGTCTTCCAAGCAAAAATCACTACTTTTAAATCACCATCTTTTGGCAAATCGGACGAATATAGTTAAAGATATCGATCTATAAACGATAATATGAAGATAGAGAAAACCGATAAATGTACAAGCGATAGAATGAAGGTAGAGAAAACCGATTGAGCCTTGGTAGAGATATTATAATCTTCTCCTCTAAGCGTTATAACTTAACTTTCTTCCGTCAAGTCCAAAGTAAAAGAGACTCAGTAATAACTTCGACTAAATGTTTATCAATCTACGACTCTTAGCCTAGGATACGACCTCAGAAAAGTTTGTGGTCCATCCATTTACAAATATGAGTTAATTTTATATCTTTATAACACTTCAAAAAAGGTTTTGGCTACACCCTAGTTTACTAATATGAGTTTATTTAGTATCTATTTAAGCGTTCCATTGACAGCCTTTTCTGGTGACCAGATCATTTGTTCGTTATTTGTGTGTTTTTACCCGACCGCCGAAAGGTCAATGGCAAATAGCTGAATTGCCAAAGCAATGAACTTAAGTTAGGTAAGACTGCGTGTAGACCTTGAGCAGCGGTTCGGTACGCCCTAAATACCCCCCCCTTTGTAAAACAATGTGTGTAAATTTTTAATATCAAATTATTTTTGTCCACTGTCCTAATCTAATTTTGCATATGACGATGTAGAAATGAGTTTCATGTTAGATTCTAAACCTTTGTCGCCAGTCATTTCATTAACTCATTAGTGACTGATGGACACAGAATGAGTCATAATTGTTAGTTTTTTGGAGAAAAACGTTGAAGTATATTAAATGCAAGATCATAGCTCGTAGTGAGAACTGAACAAATTAGCTACACAATAAGGGAAATAACGAGGTTGCTTGAAATTTTGGCATAGAATGGACTTACGGCTGCGGAATCGTTGATAATGAGAAGTGTTTTGGGAAGTCTACTTTATCAAGAGCAGAAGCAGTTGAGTAGCACAAAATATTCAATGAAGGACGTGCCTCATGCGAGTCGTTCATCCATCTCTGTTAATGACGATAACATAGGAAAAGACGCGTTAAAAATGGGTTTTCCCTATAATAGCATTTTCCGTATCTGCAAAGTGAACACGCAAACGATTCTTCACTTCCTTTGTATGTGCCCAGCTGTTTCACAACTTAGACATCGTATTTTTGGAAACCATCTTGACTGTCTATCTACAAAAAGCATATCGGAGATAAGTAGTTTCATTGAGAGAACCAAATGATTTGAACGAAGAGGAGAGTAGTCTTACCTGCCTAAAGAAATAGTGCTTGAAAACCTTCTTATAGGCAGGAGAGAGGTAACAGAGGAACTAAAGATCTCTTAGGGATTGACTTAACACATTTTAGTTAAAGTTTTAGATATGACTTGTGTCAATGCTAGGCTGTTGCCAAAAAACCTGAATTGTCCTTACCTACCCTTAGAAAGGGTGCTTGAAAATCATCGTGTTGGTAGGGGAGAGATAGTACAGAATCCCAAGATCTCTTACGGATGGACCCAACACATTTTAGTTAAAGTTTTGGGTGTGAACTTGTAAATACTAGACTGTTACCAAAAGACCTGAAACGTTTGCAAAAACTCAAGTAGAGGTCGCAAACGAGATGCTTGACAACATAGCTGAGAACGTTACATCTATAAACGCATCATAACTGACAACGAGGCTGGGGTTTATTACTATGATGTCCAAAAACTTAGAGATTGACGCTCCCAAAATGAGCCGAAACGGAAAAAACACTTCAAAATCGATCAAAAATTAAGACGATGTACATACTTTTCTTTGATTATGGTGGTGTGGTTCACTTTGAAATCGATCAAGCGATCAATGAGGAACATCACTTGGCCACTTTGAGGCGTCTACGTGTAGCAATTCGTCGTTATCGTCGTTGATTAAAAGTCATTAGCAGGACGAGCTGAAAGCCATCACGGTCAAAGCTTGTAACAAGCTTGAAAATGTTCCAGGAATAGTAAAGAGTAGATCCTGATACAGCAGAAAGAACGATTTTTCATGCAATCTCCCCCAGTTCTAAAAAATAGAGCACAAAATGAGAGAGCCTAGTGAAGAGAGTATACTCAGCCTCTAAAAACGTGTTTCGAAACGGCCTGGAGAAGGAAGGAACCAGCATTCAATCGAAACTTCTCATTCAACATAAAAAGTCAATCGAACGAGTAAGGAAAAACAAGAAATAAAAAGTAGAAGAAGATAAGCTCAACGCACAGAACCCCTCAAAATTGAGTACCATATGATTGCATCATCTACGAAAGCTCCATTTTCACTCGCTGCCACATTTGAGTTAAACCCTATGAAACATTTGTTTGTTATACGAGTCTCTTCAGCATTGCTACGCTGTCAGCCAGCAAAATAGCGAATTTGTATAAAGTGTTGTCTTTCTCGATGCCGGCGCGAAACAACGGAATCCTCTCCCAATAATGCTTGTTGCCATTTTATTGCCTTCGCATACCAAACCACACGCCACACTCCGCTGAGCTGCGTATTTTCGCTACGCCACACTAACAGTGTACCGTTATATGCGCGCGGCAAAGCCTTTTACACCTCGTTTGGAAATTTTAATGCAACATTCAACCCGAGCTCACTTAACCACCGCCACTCGCCAGCTATTCGCCATCCGCCATTTGCCATTCGTCGTATACGCCGCGTTTCGCCCATCTGCCAGCCATTTAAAACCCTTCAAGCTGTCACTTATGCAAATCACAAGCCAACCCCAATACAAAAGCTTTTTGCAAAATGTACTTAATTCAACTCTTTTAGTGTTCGTCCTTCGTTGTTTATGTTGTTGTTGCTGTACGTTTATACAAGTGCGCTACACGCAAACAGCAGGAGATTCCGTTGCGCATTTGCCAACCTTTGACCAATGTGCCACAGATATCCATCCGTGCTGTCTCGTTCGCGATTTAGCCTCTAACCTAACTGTTGTGCTGGAACATTGCCGTTGAAGTAATGACTTTCAAGTAGAATCCTTTGGCAAATGCGCGTATTGCTGCAACGATAATGTTGCTGCACAATGTTGTTGTTGTTTCGCCTGTTCGTTTTAATGTGGCGC
The DNA here is from genome assembly GCF_016617805.1 of Bactrocera tryoni. Classification (NCBI taxonomy): domain Eukaryota; kingdom Metazoa; phylum Arthropoda; class Insecta; order Diptera; family Tephritidae; genus Bactrocera; species Bactrocera tryoni. Next base: position 69,107,577 of record NC_052500.1, read on the forward strand.
AAGACGAGACCACCAACCGCCATATTAGACGAAATTGCTTTGGTGTGAGCCGAAGTAAGTAAAACCATAATTACCAAGAATGATTGTTCTTAAGGTACGAAAGGACGAGAGTTTTGCGACTAGGACAGTTGAACGGTTGGGAAATCTCACTTAACTTTGTTATATCTTCTTATACTCGGTATAGTGTTTTGTACTAGGGTGGCTTGAATGATGAAAATTTAGCTCTAAGTCTTTCCGGTAGTTACGGCTCAGTTCGAGACCTAGAAGAATATCTCAAACTAGCCTTTGGGAGCAAAGAATTGATTTTAGAATAGAACGAATTCAAAATTCAAACAAATTCTCGAGGAAATCTAGTTCTAAGTCTTTCCAGTATCTTCAGCTCAGTTCGAGATCTAGAGAATTACCCAAACTAACTTCTGGTTGCAAAAGAATTGATTTAAAGATAGAACAAATTCAAAAATGAAATTGAAACAGAAACAAATTTTCAAGGAAGTCTGTAAAGTTGTCAGTAAAATGGATAACAGGAACTTTCCATCAAAATTGCCAAACGAAATCGATTCAACAATTGGCTTGTTTATGACTAATTGTCTCGTTGACAAGGAAACATCTACAAATGTTTATCAGATATATAACGGGTTTTAGAATTGAGCTCATGTCTACCGTATTTGATAGTAAACAACTCCAACTATTATAATACCACAATCTACATGAATTGTAGGCTGCCATGACTATGGATGAAAAAGCTCCATGACCTCGAAAGCTTTATCAGTTATTCCGTGTAGTCAATAAACCCAGGTCCACCGGAATATAGTAGGCAACTCTTACCAGTATATCAGTGCATCCACAAAAGTTGTCGCAAAGCAATATTTAGCTCGCAGCCAAATAATTTTCTCAAAAAAGCTCTAAAGCTTTGTTTACAGAATTCCAATTTGTCGTAGGAAGATCTTAAAGTAAATGACGAATGTAAGCGACTTGTTTCGAAAAAAAATATTGAAATCAACTTTTGAACTTTGACGGATATAAGCTTTCTGTATCTTTTGGGTGAAATATTTCGAAAACAAAAATGATTGAGACTTTCTCGAAGCAACGTTTGGTTTTTACATTACGATAGGGTCTTTAACAATCAAATACATTCTTAACTCAACTTGCGTTTTAAACCCAAAATTATTCAAAACTGAAAAAGAAACTCTAAGAAAGTCTGCTGGAATTACAAAAAAATAGACTGAAAATCATAAAAAGGTTAAATTCTACGCAAAAAGCTTTTAAAAGAGCTTTTAAGGTATATTTTTTTAAAAAGCTTCGAGGATCGCAGAATGTTTCCACAATTACATAGGCAAAAACAACAGATGGTTAAATGCTTAAAGTTTGCACAGAAAGGTCTTTCGAAGCCACCTTCAGAGTTTTAAAAAAGCATTGAGAGAAATATTACATTGGAGAGAAATGCTATTTTTCGAAAATCATCTAGATATGAACAAAAAGCGTAAAAAACATAAAACTTCCACAAAAAGCTCATAAGAAGAGCTTTTAGATTTATAAACAAGCCTCGCGAATAGATATAATTCTCGAAAGTAATCCAGAAATGGACAATAAAGCGTCAAAAGCTTCAAGTTTACGCAAAAAGCTCTTAAAATAAGAGCTTTAAGTTTATAAAATACGTTCTAATATAGATTTAAGACTAAGTGTTTATATAGGTATATACTTTAATTATTATAATATTTTTTTCAAGAAAATTTATAACACACATTTTTTCTGTGCTTTTTAATAGGTCAATATGGAATTTTTTGTAATGTTTGAAAGCTCACACCATATTGAAAAAATGAAAGATGGCATTTGAGACCTATTAGTACTTTCTATTGCGGCTAAAATTAAGTTAAGAATTGTTTAGAGATATGTAGTATATAGAGAAAGCTTTTCTATACTGCAAGGAAAGCTTTATTTATATAATGTAGGAAAAGCATAATGGCAAATATTTTTTTCATTAAAAATTGAGGTTTTCAATTGTGAGTCTTGAAAGAAAACTTAACGGACTCAAAACAAAGTCTTCTAGTTACTTCGTTCAAAGAAAGCTTTATTAATATAATGTTAGAAAAGCTAAATGAGAATTATATTTATGTATTAAAAATATTTTTTTCTGTTGTAAGCCTTGAAATATCACATATTTAGCTGAAAAATGCCAAACAGGGTTTTTTTCAAAGTGAGCTCAAAAGCGTAAAGCTATTATTTATTTATTATTTTGAAAATAATTTTTTTCTATTGCAAGTTTTGAAACATAGGATAATTAGCTGAAAAATGTCGAATTGTTATTTTTTTTTCAAAGTGAGCTTAAAAGTTTCAATTTATTTTTGTTTAAAATATCGGTGTTTTATGTTGTAAGCCTTGAAATGTAACATATTTAGCCGAAAAAAGTCAAATAGTTCGTTTTTTTAATTTCAAAGTGAGCTTAAAAGCTTTATTTAATATATATTTTTTTATGTTTCATGCCTTGAAATATAACATATTTAGCTGAAAAAAAGTCAAACAATTCTTTTTTTTTATTTTCAAAGTGAGCTTAAAAGCTTAAAGCTTTTCACGACAAGAAATCACCCGAAATTCTCCAAAAATGCTAAGTTTCTTTGAAAAATTTCTTCTTTTATGATTTTTACACATTTATCATCATATTTCAACTACTGTCTACAGCTGTAATTTGCCAGCAATTGCTTTTGGGCTAAACAAAATATATTACACTACACAGTGTTTTCCACGCAACCCCTCCCCTAACATGCAGCAAATTTCAACGCTGTCACACGCAGGTACACACACACATACGTTGAAACATAGCTGTCTTTGATATTTTGTATTACACTTATCGCTTTTGCAACGTCTTTGTACATTTGCCGCGTAGGCAACGCCTTAATGTATGCTTTACCACACAGACTTAAGAGTCTACACATGTTGTTGAGTCGAGTCAAGTCGTTACACTCATGCGACGCCATTGTATGTAGCCATATGTTTATATGTGTATGTGTGTGTATGTGTCTGCATTTCTTAAGCGTTCCGCTCAGACGGAAATGGAAATGCAGGCGACGTTTAAAAATTAGGTTAACATATAGCACTGCAAAGTGTTTAAGCAAAAACAAAAGCAACAAAAAGCGGCGAAGACGATTGCGCATTTGCTTTGTGAGTATATATGTATGTGACAGTGGGTGCGTGTGTATGTGTAAATTTATGTCTGCAGCGCTGGCGTTGTTTGTGCATGCCTTTGTGGAGCGCATAACCTGCGGTCAACACATAAATTTCAACAAAAATTTGTATATGTATGTGTGTGACTTGGCGGCTCTGGCTTACACAGTTATACAAACTTTGACTTTCAAAGTGCAAAAATTTATTAAAGTGAAACTAGCATAGGCATTTCTTTATAAAATTTGTAAAATTTAAATGTATGTTCGTGTGTATATATGTATATTTAGTCCCATAATTTCTTGCGCTCACTCTTACCATAGTTAAGATCTTCCAATTAAGTCGACGCTAGCGACAACACAGGCAACCGCAGTATGCTTGTGGTCTTTTAGGCGGCACTCGGCGGTCTTGCTGAGTATAACTGTATATAGTATATGTAACTGTAAATATGTGTTTATAGTATATACACACAGACCTCACTGTAATCATGATAACACTGAATTATCGCAGCAAAATAGGCAAGCGAACGACTCTAGTGCAGAAAAGGCTCTCTAAAACTCGGAAGTAGTATACTTTTCGCCTTTATCGATTGCTTAGAAGTTTGCGCAGATAGCTGTGTGTGGTTTATTCTTGCATACTTTGCTCATAATTAAAAATTTAATAAAACCCTATATGCATTCTACATACATAAGTACATAGTTAATTTTATGCTGAACCCTTACGAAATATGTATGCCTTTACAAAAAAGACAAAAAAATAATAATTAATTAAAGAGTTAAAAGTCATTGAATTGTGAATTTTGTTGCAAAGTAACCGCAAAGCTTACACTTATACACACAAACTCCATATTATAGTATTTTATAGGAAAAAGTTTGGTAACCCAAATTATGCACGACTTGGAGGAATAGCACAAATCATTCAATCAAGCAGCCGGCTTTGAACGGTTGGGTTAAGCTAAAGGTTCAATGATTTTCATTAAGCATCAAAAATCACTAGAAGGTAGAGAGCTTTCATAGCAGAAAATGGCAAATGTTTTTGGAATGCAGAGGAAGGAATTTTCAGCTACGAGAATTTGTAACCACTGGAACAAATATTTTTGGTACAGAGCAAGAAATTACAGAGAATATTTGCCTCCTCAAAAATACATACAGACTGAAACATATACATAATTAAAGTGGAACGAAGAAAATTATCTTATCATATTCCGAAATTGGAACAGTGTGAAAGGTTATTTGCCCTTAATATGAAAATTTATATGCAAGAGCACTAAAATAAGAACGAAAGCTCTGATGAAAGCATTGACTTTAGTGTGGTAATTGAAAAATAGCTGCAAGACTAAACAATTCGGTGAAAATTTCGCTGTTAAAAACAAAAACTTTTGGAAATAGTTGAAGAAAAAAGCTCAATTAAGTGCAAACTTCGGTGAAAACTCCGGTGAAAGCTTCGCTAGCAAACAAACAGTTGTAATAATCTTAAGCGAAAAGTAGAACTTTTAGTCTAGGGATAACATATTTAAAGACACCAGTAAGTTAAAAGTTCTGACTTACGCAATATATATTAAAAAAAAACTATAACAAATGAAAGCTTCGGTTAAAGCTTAGGTATAAACAAGTTATATATTGCTATAAGCATGAAAGCTTCGAATTTTAAATAATTGAAAGAAAATCCTAAAATTTTTGGTAAAGCTATATGAGGGCTGCTATATATATTCTGGCCTAGGGCAACACTAAGTATTGCCAGGTGCAATCTGACATTTCCATTGGAAAGTTTGACATTTTTTAGCATAACATCACTCGGAACGTTTTGTCATTTAATCGTGAATTGTTTTATTTGCAGGGAATTAAAAAATTCATCTCGGCCAAAAAATGGAATTAACTCGTGAACATTTTCGTGCGATCATTTTTCACAACTTTCGACCTGGATTATCACGACAAGAGTGCATCGATGAACTAAAATCTTTGTATGGCTATGAAGCACCATCCTATAGCACTGTGAAAAACTGGTACAACGAATTCAATCGTGGCCGACGCTCGCTCAAAGACGAATTTCGTGAAGGTCGTCCAAAAACAGCCGTTGTGCTAGAAAACATCGATGCCGTACGTGAACTGATAATGCAAGACCGTCATGTAACATACCTTCAGAAAGAGGCATGCCTATGCATTTCTCCCACCAGCATACATTCGATATTGCATGAACACCTGGCCGTAAAAAAGGTTTGTTCTCGTTGGATCCCGCACAATTTGACAATCGTTAAAAAAAAGGCTCGTGTGGATTGGTGTAAAGAAATGCTGAAAAAATACGATCGCGGTGCTTCAAAAGACGTTTATAAGGTCGTCACAGGTGACGAATCATGGATCTATGCGTATGAGCCCGAAACAAAACAGTAATCGACAAAAAAAAACCCTTTTTGTTGTTAAATATGCCTATTTACATTATTAGGCCAGAAATAAATATAGCAACCTACGTATTGGGATACCAGATATTCTATTTATAAAAAATTTTGAATGCTTTGACTTCCAGGAAGGTGAAGGTTGTTTTGAGATACATATTCAAGGAAACCAGTATGATAACAGCTTTGACTTTCACAATGTATTAAAAAAAACTGCTACGGTTAAAGCTTAGATATAAACAAGATATATTTATATCATGAAACCTCCGATTTTTTAAATAATTGAAAGAAAAACATGAAATTTGCGGTGAAGCTATATTGACTTCCCAGATATTTTATATGGAAAGTATTTGAAAACTTTGACTTCCACGAAAGAGAAGGTATACTAAGATACCACATATTCTATGCGGAAAGTATTTGAAAGCTTTGACTTTCAGGTAATATCAGAACAATGATAAGTGGTAGCTTCGATTAAAGTTTAAGTAAATAAAGTTATATTTCGTATGATAAATTAATGAAAGCTTCGATAGCGTAGTGAGAGACTAGATATTTTTGGTTAAAGAATATTGATAACCAATATATTCTAAATGGAAAGCATGATATTAACCGTGACTTCATCGTGGCATTAAAGAATATAACTTAAGTAAGTGCAATTTTGACCGAAATTTTGATAGAAATATAATAATTCATTTCGAAACTATGATGATAGCTTCTAATTGGAAGTCATTTAATGAAAAATGTGAAAGTTTAATTAAACTCATATTGAGGACCAAGCTATTCTAAGTTGAAAGTTGATGAAAGCTTTGATTTCAACGCGGCATGCTAAACAACTTTGGCAAGTGAAAGCTTCGCTAAAAATTCAGATAGAAACACTATATTTCATATGGAAAATACGATGAAAGCTTCGACTTTAATACTAACTCATAACAAAGCTATTATAAGAGAAAAAAATTAAAAATTGAAAGCTTGGCAACAAACAAGCTCTGCAAAAAAATTAAAAAGTAAAAATTCTGCTAGCTGTATTAATATCTTAAAATAGCGTAACTGGATACAAAATATTTCGTCAGAAAACCTTATGAAATCTTCAACTTTAACGAGTTAAGTAAATAAAAGTATGATTGGAAAATAAAATGAAAGCTTCGATTAGAACAATGTACACAAAAAAAGTAAAAAGTGAAGGCTTTATTGAAAGAAAATTTTAAGAAAAATTAAAAGAAGTGAACGGTTTTGTGAAAGCTAAGTAAAAAGAGTAAAAACTTTCAGACATTTTTTCAACAGTTTTCCATCAGGAAATAAGAGACGCTTAATAATAAAAGAAGCTCCTGTGATTAGAGTAGAACCCAGCTTACAATATAGTGTAGAGAAAAAAATTGGGAGGAAATTTGAGCCATTTTGTCCAGGGTGAAGAAACCTCATCATATAAGTAAAACAACCAACAGAAAAGCTATTTTTTTGAAAGGGGCTCTCTTCAGTACCATTCGAGAGAACTATTCTCCGCAAGTTCATTGCAAACATGAGCGATGTGTATCGAAGAACATGAAAGCACGAACTGAATAAGCTCTAAGACATCATAGAAATTATCAAACGCTTAGAAATGAGTGGAAAACAGAAGTAAGGACGCACACGCATTTAATGGCAGGACCAGGTGCTTAGGAAAATGTCTGTACTTTGGATGAAAATTGGCGTGACCTCGCGTACTCGCAAAGAACAGAGGCAAAGATTTCAGTGCCCGGCTCAAACCAAACTACGGTTTGAGTGCCAAAGAAGAAGATAATCGACCCAGATATCAATAAATCTGCAAATTTCAGTGTTGTAAAATTTCGAAACTTTCGAACCTCACTTAACACGAAGCAGTGTGCGGCCTCAACAAAACTACTACAAGGCTTGAATAGCTAGTGAGATAACAGTAATGGTGCTACACTTTATCAATTAGCCACTAATATCAAAAGTCAAAGTTATCCCTCCATAATTGTAGGAAGTCGCGGAATAATCATGGCAACCGCAAATTTCTTGCCTGCAAAAACCGCAGACAGTAAATTGCAACAAAACTAACAACCAAGCACGTACAATACCGCTATGTGCCGTTAATGTGGCAGCAATAAATTCAAGGTAGGCAATGAAAACGACGAAAACAACGCCGCTTCTAATGCAACGAAAGCAATAACGGCGAACAACGACTGCTAGCACGAGCGCAAAGTACACTAACAACAACAACAACAACGAGCTAGTAAACGCGCTGAAGTGTAAACCAAACTTCAAATCGTGCGCTGATTCCAGCACCGCACTCCCTCCATACACCATTCACCAAAAGCGAAAACATAGAGCGATTCAAGCGCAACCAAAAAAAAAAGGAAGGCGAGCAGCGATGTTGCATACTTTTTGGCTGTGTGTGCATTACGCGCATTTCACTTAACGCAGTCGAATGCGCGATGGTGGTGATGGTGGAGGGGGTGGGGGGGGTTGCCAGAATTAATGAGTATCAATGGAAGAATGCTGAAGGGGAGAGACGTGATTTAGCGTTTAATTAGAGCTCAAAAAATTACAATAGTGCGGATTTTCGCTCTACACTTGAAGGGTCGCTTTCAAAAACTTACGCGCAGCAAATCCGGGTGCGCCTGAAAGGCAATGATGAATGTAGGGTTAATGCGCACTGGGTGAAATGCGTTGAATTAACCATAGAATGAAATGGATATCGTGTGCAGCACATTTTACTGCTGCTTTTGGCTGTGTGTGTGAAAAGTCGAATTTAAACTGCTAAAAGCTTGTTAGTAGTGGAACTGGTTTTTATTTAATTGGATGCATAAAAATAGATTTAAAAGCACGTTTAGGGTTATTTTAAATGCGAGAAGATTAAGTGGAAAAAAATTGGAGTATAAAAAATAATGATTTGTGTGTGAAAGCCAGAAATAACTGCAGAAATTAAAATAGTTTTGAGACACTAACGTAACTGGTTTATATTTAATATAGGCAATTACTGTAATTAAACTGGAAATGGTTCAAAAATATATTTGTTTTAAATTTTTTCGGTAAATTTATATAACAGCTATATGCTATAGTGTTCCGATCTGTACAATATATCCGCAGATTGTAGTATTATATTGGACAATATTATATGCCAAATTTCGTGAAGATATCTTGTAAAATAAAAAGTTTTTCATACCAAAAATTGGTTTGGTCCGAGCAATTTGTATGGCACCTATATGCTATAGTGAACCGATTTGAACAATATGTTTGGAGATTCCTTGAACAATAATCCGTGTCGAATTTTGCGATGATAGTTCGTAAAATAAATAGGATTTCTATACAAGTACTTAATTTTGATCTATCAATTTGTATGGCAGATATATGTTATAGTTGTCTGATCTGAACAATTTCTTTAGACGTTATAGATTTATCTCAGACAATAATCTGTGTAAAATTTTGTGAAGGTATCTGTTCAAATGAAAAAGTTTTCTATAGAAAAACTTAATTTTGATCGATCAGTGTGTATGGCAGCTATATGCTATAGTGATCCGATCTGAACAATATGTTCGCATGTTGTAGTGTTGCTTAAGAAAATATTCTATGTAAAATTTCATAAAAATATGTCCTCAAATAAAAAAGTCTTCCATACAACTTCTTAATATTGATCGATCAGTTTGTATAGCAGCTATATGGTAAGGCGATCCGATATCGGTGTTTCCCACAAATGAGCAGCTTCTTGAGAAGAAAAGAACGTGTGGCAATTTTCAGACCAATATCATAAAAACGGATCGACAAAGAGACGGAGTTGGCTAAACATATAAGTATAGTTTTAGGAGCTTTGACTTTGTAGCAAGTTTAATACTACCTTTAAAGGATATAAAAATAATTCCAACAAACAAAATAGCCGCTAAAGAAAACATTGCAAATCTTCTTTCGCTATGGCCAATCTCGTACTTGCGTACAAAACTTTTCTCCTTCAGCTTTTTGGGCCAACACTTTTTGGCTTTGCTCCCAGTTTTAGATTGCATGGTTTTCACAAATACTTTGGCATCCTTCGAAAGTACCATTTACTGTTTTAGTGTTTGCTTTTCGCTGTTTTTGTTTGTTGTTGCGTTCGATATTGTCACCCATGTTGGCGAGCCGAAAAGTATGCCACACTAAGTGCGTTTCAAGTGCCGCTCTACGGCGCACAAAGTGACAGACGCAGACTTTGCTTCGTTTGTGCGTGTGTGTGTGTGTGTGTGTGGGGACAGGTGGACGGCACATAAGGTGACAGTTGTGGCAACAAATTATACTTTCGAAGGGAAATTGCCACCAGTAGTGTGTTTGTGTTGCGTGAAATCTTCAGATAAGCATATCTTTAGGCGGCAGCACAACAAATTGATGAAATTAGGTTACGAATTCAAAGAGGGTTGATGTCTCGAATGGGGTGAGCCATAGCTAAATCTATTTAAACTTTTCTGTTGTTATTCAGATAATGCTAAGTTGGAGACTGTGTTGTTGTAAACATCAATGTTGTAGACATCAATGTATATGTATGTTGAAATATTATTGGTGCCCTAATAATTTCCAAAAAGCTTAGAAAATAATATTTAAATTATAATCTACTTCAAGCGAAGTTTTTGATCGGAAATTCCAAATTTGGTATTCGGGACTTATAAAAAACACTTTCACTTGAACATTTCACGAAAATTAGTTTTTAATTTGAAATTTTCAATCCCGATTTTGTTTGGGATCCCGTTCTTAAATTTACTGCATTTCCGAAATTTTTGCAATACCAAAACATATTACTGATAATCGTAGTGTAAAGGCATTATATATGTACATACATACATACATACATACATATGTAGTTGAGACTGATCGGACATTGAACAGATATTCATGTGTCAGACATTTGTAGATCGGTTTCGGAATTTTCAAAAAACAATGTAATGTTAAAAACTTTTGCAAAAACTCGTTTACATTTTTAAATCGTAAATCCCGAATTATTCTTTTCGGGATCCCGAAATAAAATTTACGCCATTTTTCTGATTTTTTAAGGTTTCGATTTCCGGGATTTTCATAAAGCGATTTAATTTTGGAATTTTCATACTCGAATTATATTATTCGGGATCCCGGAATTAAAATTAAGGCATTTCTTACGCAGTTTACATATACATACATATGTATGTATTTGTTGTAGAATAAATAAATTATGAAAGATACATAGGCAGACTCATTCAAGATAGATTAACTATTTACAATGTAAATCCGACTCATTCAAGATACACTGTAAAGTTTTTGGGTCGGGATTTTGAAATTTTATTTTTAAGAACTTTCATAAAATACACCAGTGTTTTAGAAATTTGGCAAAAAATAGCTTATACTTTAAAATTTCAAATCCGGGATTATTTTGTTCGGGATCCCGAATTAATTTTTTTTTAATTTTTCTGATTTTCTGTAATTTCCGAGATTTCCATGAATTTTTCACTTTGGAATCGCGAATCCGGAAGTATTTTTTCGGGATCCAGAAATTTCTTTTATAATAAGAATAAAAAATTTTATTTAAGCGGGATTTCGATTTGCAAGATTTTCATAAATCGTTTCACTTTGTAATCGTGAGTTCCGTATTATTTTATTCGGGTCCCGAAATTTCTTTTTATCAAGAATAAAAAAGTTATATTTAGGCAGGATTTCGATTTCCGAGATTTTCATAAATCGTTTTCACTTTTGAATTGTATTATTTTATTCGGGATCCCGAAATATTTTTTTTTGTCAGGAATAAAAAACTTATATTTAAGCGGGATTTCAAATTCCGGGATTTTCGTAAATCGTTTTCGCTTTTGAGTCAGAATTCACAACAATTTCGAAATTTTAAGAAAATTGAACTGCAAAAATAGTGAAGCAAATCTCATAATCCTCATTAGATATGTTTTAGATATCAAAGCTTGAAAACACTACGGCAAGTCCATGTGTTCAAAGTTGAGTTTTCGCAATTCTAAACAGCTTTTAACTTTTAGTGGTTTTAAATTGGGTTAGAATAGATTGTGGAATTCATATGCAAGGGGCTTTATAAAAGCTTTCGCTACTTTTGGAGTACAAGTGCTTCTAAACGCGAAAGATTACGGTGAAAATAGCCAAATTATTTTTAGAGAAATATCAGAAATGTTGCAGAGTGGTAGACTGTCAGTACTATGGGTCGGACGGAGTAGTTTCTTGTAGAAAAAAATTAAAAAACGAAATCAGCTAAGATTTTAGTTTAATCCTCAAGCCACGACAAGATAAGATTTATTTTTAAAATCGATTTCTTTTTAAGCTTAGGGAAGTCGCAACTAATCAAAATAAGAGCCGAAACTTATAAATTGGAAAAAAATAGACGAAGAGATATGTGAAGCAGAGTTCGTTGCGACCATAAATAGTGAAATCTCGAACACAGAAGCTCATTATTGTCTAACTCGATTTTCTTTTTTATCCAATAAGAGAACATCAAAAGCGTAACATCTAAGATAGAAGCTCATTTTTGTCTAATAAGATTCTCTTTTCTATCCGATGAGAACTTTCCTCTATACAATATACATACATTTTCTCTATAAATTTCGTGTAACTACCAATTTTCTTCAAAAACTTTCAATGCCCAAAGCTCCAGCCACAACCACAAACAAAATTTTCTGCGAAGGGGAGCAAGGAACCCCAAAAGTGCGCAACTCATTACTTCCATGCAATGCAAGCTAGCGCTCATATTTTGTGGGGCGAACGAGCAAAAGGCCCATCAGCAGCAGGTAAGTGTGGTCTCAAGTACACTTGCACTAGAGATGATAACCACTATTTGGACAAACTTCGGGCCAAATGGGAATCGTGCACAGTTGGCTTATTTGCTAAAAAGATACATATCAGCAGCGCGCGGCGACATTTCAACGTCTTTGCATCTAATAACCAAGTTGCCAGTTCCACTTAAAATGCGATTTTTTTCGCTGTTTGCCAACTCGGAACTTTTTTGAGCGAGTGCGACGAGCGCATAAGCAGCGTCACTCGACTGAAATCAGGTCAACATTCATTAATGTCACGTTGCCAAAACGAAAATCTTTTCAAAAGATTTCATGTATTCCACGGTCTTCTTTTTTGTGTGCGCATGATGTTAGAAAAAATGCCACCCTTTCCAGTTTTTGCGCTTCAGCGAGTAAAAACATACACACACTCTTACATATATGTGCATGTTCGTGCATTGCTTACACTTCCGCTCATAGAAAGCGCACACAAAACACAACGCGAACTCGCTGTACCGCAAACCGCTGCCGCCACAGCATCAACAAGCGCTTTCAAAATTGCTGGTGTTGTTGTTCTTGGCTCATGTCGCAGGTGGCTCTAACGGTGCAACAAAATGTGTGCACATTGCGTGCCACCACGTTGTTGCCGTGTCCTACTGCCTTGTGAGCGTATGCGGTCGCTTGCTTGGCACCGATTGCCTGCAAGCGTTTGCATTTGTGCGGTTGTGTGTGTGTGTAAAAAAGCTGCGCTTGTTCATGTCAAGCAATTTCATTTGTGCAACACTATTATTATTGCATTTCAATTCGTTTCGTGTCAACCTTATCTTAGCGCAGCGCTTTGAACACACAGACAAGCGAAGAAGCATACTTTTAGGCACGCCTACTATGTATGTGTGAATACATGTGTGAAGTGAACTATTTGGCCGATGTGTCGATGCAGCCTCGGGGCGCCAAGTGATTTTTACACACACACACATACAAGTATACAAACAAACTAATACACTTTATGTGCTGTTATGCTGGCCGCATGCGCCACATGTGCAACATTCCTTCAAAATGTTGCTATTTTCGTTTTTAAAAATCAACAAAAAAATATTGTGAGTATTTACTGTTGCGCATTGAGGTACAAAATGTCTGTGCGGTAACAAATAAGAGCAAATACAAGGCTATATGTGCGTGTAAGTGTATTATTGCACATTTAGCGCTATAGACATCGGTTGCTGCGTAGCAGTTGCATGCCACTTCGACTATGGAAACACATATTTGTGTTTATTTTGCACAAATATTAGATTGCTTGCTGTCTTTAAGTTAAATAATCAAAACCATAGATTTGAAGAAAGCGCACACAATGCTGTAGTGCATAAAAATAGCAACAATAATAATATATTTACATCTAAATGTAAATATGTACATATGTATGTATATATGTATGATGGCAGTTAAAAAAATCTGCGCATATTTTTAAAACACACATACTATATCAACACTTTTTATAATTCGAAAACAATAATCGAAAGAAGTAAATCAATCCCGAAATATTTTTTTTCGGGATCCCGATTTAAAACTAAATGTGCATATTTTTTAAACCACGCAAATCAGCACCTTTTTATAATTCGAAAACAATATCCGAAAAAAGTAAATTTATCCCGAAATTTTTTTTTCAGTATCCCGAAGTTGAGAATAAGTGTGCAAATATTTTTTAAGCACGCACGACAGTACTTTTTTATAATTAGAAACAATATTCTAAGAAAATGAAACAATACCGAAATTTTTTTCGGGATCCCGAAGTTTAGAATAGGTGATCAGATATTTTTAAAACACTCATATCGGCACTTTTTCCCTCAAAGCTTTTTTTCGGGATCCCGAATATAAGTAAATCAATCCCGAAATTGATTTTTTGGGATCCCGAATATAGAAATCCTTAAAAATCCAAAACTAATGTAAAAAGACATTAATAATACATCTTATAAAACTTGAGATGCCTTATAAAAGAAATGAAGACCACTGATCTATTGTATTGATATTTGAGAAAACCGTGATCTCGAAATGTGGAACAAAACAAATCTTCCGAATTAAGAAATTCGTAAGCATACCAAAAACCACTGTCGATGTACATACATATTTTTATATTTTTGGTAATTCACTAGCAATTTTGAAATCCGACCATACATTTACAGGCCACAGATGCTGAATATGTGGACCTCAGTGCCAATGCCTGTCTTTATAGCCAAAATATCGGTCATTTGTTGAACACTTAACGAAATTCAGACAGCGCCTTTTCCTGATATTAATGACCGCTGATGTCAAAAATGGACAAAATTGGCTATTTATCTGTAGACTTCATATACCTAATACCCGAAATGTACACATTGATAAAACGGAATCCCGAAAATAAATTTTTCGATTGCAAGTAATATTATTATCTAGAAAACAAACTTTATGCTGACTGACTGTAGAACTGTTTTTCAAAACATCGCCATCTATCAAGACCCCGAATTCCGAAAACCACCGATAAAAAGGAATCCCGAAACTCAATTTTTTTTAAATAATTTTATTGTTTTGGCGATATAATAAACTTTATGATCCTTAAATTTTTTTTTCGAAGAAATTTATTGCTCGAAAAAATTTAAGGATGATAAAAATGTTAAAAAATCCCGAATGAAACGGGACCCCGAATGTAAACTTTATAGTTATATAAATATGTAAATATTATGTTAATTTTGTAAAAAATATGTTTATGGGATCCTTAAAACTGTTTTTTTCGGGATTCCAATTTTTTCACACAAAATCCCGAATTGGACACACCGATAAAACAGGATCGGGAGAAAAAATTGTTTTTGTTGCAAGTAATTTTATTAAATAAACCAATTTTTATGACGCTCAAATTTATTTTTCGAAATATTGCCATTTAACATGATCCCGAATCGCTAAAAGAATTAAAAAACAGGATCATATGTAGATGTAACTTTTTTGTTACATAACTAAATGTTATTATGTTGGCGTTGTAAAAATTATTTATGAGCATTATTTACACAATATCCCGAATTGGACACACCGATAAACGGGATCCCGACTGCAAATTTTTGGTTGCAAATGATATTATACTTATAATGTTAGCCTTATAACAAATTTTAGGGTTTTTGAAGTATGTTTTTCGGGATCCCGATCTTTTTTTCTACGAGTTTGTCAAGTTTGAAAATAAACGTATTATTTTGGCTTTATTAGAAATTTTAGGATTTTTGAAAATTATTTTTCGGGATCCCGAAATTTTTTTTTTTCAACTCGTCAAGTTTGGCGTATTATGCTACCATTATAACAAATTTTGGGGTTTTTGAAAATTATTTTTTCGAGATCCTGATTTCTTTTCAACTCGTCAAGTATGAAAATATATACTTACATTCGTATATACACGTCTATCTAATGTTCAATATGTAATATTTGCCGAACATAAAAGTATACTAGTCAATATTATTGCCCAATACTATTTATTTAACAAAACTCCTTGTTGTGCCCGCTGCCGCCGCCTGCGCACAAATAAGCACTTTGCCATTGGAAATGAACTTTCTTGCTTCCAGGAAATTACCTCAAAACCATAAACGCTCACACACACACACACATTTGTATAGACAATGTGAAAACACAGCTTGTTTGCACAGACATAAAAGAAATAACTGCAAAACGCAGAAACATTTGGAGAATGGAGAAATGAAAAAGGGCCGAAGAATTGAAATAATGTGCAACTTTTTGCGTTAGCATTGCTAACTTTTCAAATTTCAATTTTCTGTTTTCAGTTCTCTGAATGCAATTAAATATTATAAAATCTATGCTATGCTGTGCAATGTTATGCAATGCGGACATGCCAACTGGCAAGTGCAATTGTGTGGCGTTTTGAGGTTATGGTAAACAGTGGTGGGCGGGGTGAAAGGGTGCGAGCATATACATCCATATATTTACCATATATGTATGTAAATTTGTGTATATATGGCATATATGTATAAAAGCTATTATTTGTATATTTATACTATATATAATATACATACTATATGTATATAGGCATAACTGAGGTGCACAAACGGTCACTGTGTTGCCGGTAGCTGTGTCAAGCAGGCGCTGGCAACTTTTGAGAGTTATATTTTTATATGCATACTATGTTTATAGCTATATGTAGATATGTATGCGTGTATATAAACACATAGGTATGCGTATATGTGCATAAAAACATAGGTATGAGTGTGTATATCTGGCAAATATAGCGACACTTGAGAAGCTGCATAATTTTCACTTTAAAACTTTCATAACAACGCTTGGACACGCCGAAAATGCAAAAGCAAACAATAAATAGAACAACAACAATAATAACAACGTAAAGGAACGCTTCAACAACGAAGTAAGCAAAGAAAAATTGTGACAACACAGAGCAACTGCCAACCCGTTGCGTTGACATTTCTCCAACGGTAACAAAAATGACAGCGAACGAAAGAAAAAGAATAAAAACAAAGAAAAAAATAAAATACCGTTAACTTTTATTGCAACGAATACCCTTACTATTAAGCTAGTTTCCAAAGCACGAAATTGATGTTGAACGGTCAGTTTGTATGGATGCTATATGCTATGGTGGTCTGTTCTGAACAATTTGTTCAGCGATTGTAGCCTTACTTTCGAGAATAATTTGTGCGAAATTTTGTGAAGTTATCTCGTGAAATAAAAAAGTCTTCCATACAAAGACTTGTTTTTAGTTAGTGAGTGTGTATGGCAGCTATATGCTATAGTGGTCCGATCTGAACAATTTCTTCGAAAATTGTAGACTTGTTTTGGAAAATAATTTTTGTTGAATTTCGTGAAGATATCTTGTGAAATAAAAAAGTTTGCCATACAGGAACTTGATTTTGATCGTTCAGTTTGTATGGCAGCTATATGATATAATGGCCCGATATCGACAGTTTCGACAAATGAGCCACTTATTTCGAAGAAAAAAGGGTGTGCAAAATTTCTAAGCGATATCTCAAAAACAGACAGAAAAACGGACAGGCGGACATGCCAAAATCATGACACAGCTCTTCAAGTCGTTTAAGATACATACATATAGGGTCTCCAACCATTCCTTTTTGATGTTCTCAACTTCGTGTTAAACTTCATAAACCCTGTTCAGGGTATAAAGGGACAAGTAATGGGCACAACTCTTGGCAATTCACTCGGGCGGCTAACTAACACAAAGCCAGCCAGGACACCGGTCTACGACGGTAACTGCTACTGTCAACACCAAAGTGTAGAGCGGGCAACATAAAAAAATGGCAAGAAGCAGCATATAAAATGGAAATTCATGCTACCCGTAACAAGTACAAAAACAACTACAATACAATACTGCTTGCGAAACTTTAACGAACGGACGCAGCATGCAGCGCAAGCAGGAACGAAGCAGGAGAAGGCGGTAAGGAGTTTACTAGAGTTCCAGGTGACTGCTGGTTGTTGACGCTGGCTGATATGCCTGTGTATATGTATGTGTGCGTGTTTATTTACGTGTATGCGTGTGCGCCAGCAACTGCTTTGACAAGCAACAGTCGCAAGTTCCGGACTTGCAGCGACCTGTGAGACTGCTGGCAGGACAGGGCAGCAGCAGCCGGACCCGGTTGCGCTATGCTGCTGCTACTTTCAAGTGTCTTCCTGTTTTATGTACTTTATATTACAGTTTTTCGCATACACACTATATTTTATATATTTACGTTTTGGACTGTGTCTTCCATGCGGACGCCTTTGTTAACCCATTTTTGCGTTGCCGCTACGGCACTTGGCACACTCGAGCGCCATACAGCACTTGCCACACTTGACACACACAGCGCTGGTATGTATGTATGTATATACATAACGGTGATCTTATATATACTACATATATAATGAAAATGTTAGCTGATGGCACTCACCTGGCACCGACGAGCAGGCTGTTGCCATCCTTTGTGACAAGCTTAAAATGATCCACGACACTTTCGTTTCCGAGAAATTTTAGCACATCTTCAGGACCTGCAGATAAAAAGGAGAAAGTGAAAAAATTAGCAAAAACAGCATAGCAAATTAGTACAGTGCAAAGATAATATAGTATTTACATAATGAAGTGTGTATATAAAAATACTGAGATAGGGAAAGAAAAGGAGATAGACAACGAGTGAAATGGCGAGCGATAGAGAGTGAGCGCCACTGCTTAATTAGGCAATTTAAATTTAACAAAAGCCATGAGCGGCACAGCACTGCACTGCATCGCCCAACGCCCGACGCAAAGGGGCACAATGGCGACGCCACAGGCCACCGGAAGGCGCACTATACTTTCGCCCACCACTCGGCATATGGTGCACAGGGTGGCACATGCTACAAATATCGGACATTTTACAGCAGTGGTCGCAGCTGAAGTATCTCTTTGATGTAGGGAAAGTAATAGTTGACACAATACGCACGAATAAAAGGGCGTAGGTAAGGCAAGATGAGGAGCGGCAGCTGCCGCATGAATTGCCTGACAATGGGGCGCAATTTAATGGCTGAAAAGTCACGAGGTTTGTAGGTATAATAATGAAGCCCCCCCTGCAGGTGTAGGAAGGTGCACTTGTGATGCTGAATGTGTCGGAAGCAGAGAGATAACTCGCTATTTTTGTATTTTTGAACGTATTGTTGCCGCAGCAGCTCATTAAATATTGTTGGTCAACAGCATGTGGTGGGGTGGCATGTTACAATCAGACAAGTTGTTATGGTGAGCTGGTGACAGAATGGTGAAAAGTAAAAATGTGGTGTGAAGTCACGCCAAATTTGAATGATGCACACTAATTGCTAGTTTTTACAATATTTCGTTCATATCAATACGATCAACTGCAATTCTCAACTGGTTTATAAAAAATTTTATATATTCGCGACATGACTGAAGAACTTCTACTAAGTATCTGTTGTGAATGTTGAACTTTAATGAACTACATTAAAGCTTTCCGAAATAAATGTAATTATACACTAGTTAATATACATTTTGACAAAAAAGTACCTGGAAATTATAATCAAATTCCTCGGGTAAATGATATTTAAAAAAAATGTGGTCAAAAAACAGAAAGATTTTTTAATTAAAATTTCGCGCGAAAACCCATTCGTCGAAATCTTTTTTTTTTAGCTTGGTATGACTGTCAGTGATATCTGTGCCAAATGTCACATCGAAATAATTATTATGTGCTTGTCTTTCTAAACTACATAAAGCGCGATTTCTACGTTAAGTGAAATAATTAACAAAGAATTTCCATTTAATACTGAGTGTGGAATCAAATTTCTGGTGCCGGAACGTTCAGAATAACTAATAAAATTCAGAATAAATAATAAGACTAATGGAAAAGATCTTCTGTGATAATATAATTTGGGACTAGAAAAGTGAAAGCACGATTGGTTCCAAAACCACCCAATTTTTTCGAAAAACGACCCGGAAACAGACGACCAATCGGCCGAATATCGTGGTGAGCTGAAACCGCAAAAAGCTAGTCAAAAACCAAGGCTATGTTGACAATTTTCCTTGATAATCGATATGAGGTATACTCCGAGTTCTTTCCGTCTGACCAAACTGTCAAGAAGAAATACTTTTATGTCTTTTACGTCGTTTGGGCGAAGTTTTTCATAAAAAGAGGCCTGAGTTATGCGCCGAAAACTTTTGGTTTTTGCACCACGATAATGCACCATCGCATACTGAATTTTTTTTTTTGTGAGTAGTTTGTAAAATTTTCAATTAATATCGTACCGCAACCATCGTATTCGACTGATTCAGGACTATAATACTCACGGATGGTATCCAATTCAAACTTTATCCAGTAAGTAAGGCAAAAACCTTATTCTTTTTCTAACGCAGTAGCCCAATGTCTCTTAAGTTGAAGTATTGAAAGCCATGGAGTATGTTCCTTCTCTTCCTGCTGAAGGCTGGGCATTCACATATGCAAGTATAATGTTTCTCATCATCCTTCGCGCAAAGCTCTGCCGACTTCATTTTCTGAAGGTGGGATCTTAAGTGTAGGCACCCTGTGATAATTCTTACAATGTTATCAAGCTCCCATTTTGGATGGATAACAGGTACAGGAGGATGGAGTCATGTGTAGAAGTTCACGCAAGTGAGGAAAGTTCTCTGATCGTCATTCACTTGGGAATGGCCAGAACCGTTTCTTTTACATATGGCTCAAGCAGCTCACGACTTCCGGTCTTAGACCAAGTAACCTCTGGTAGCCTAAAAACATTCGTTTAAAGGTGAGCCAAAGTGAGAAAACGAACCATTCCTACTCAGGGTTGTGTACTGGGTTTGGGACCCGCCACGTAAAAAACGTCCCAAATGACAAATTACCAAAAGCCTCGTATAAGAAACCGCCGTTTGATGTCGACCAATGCAAATGCATTAAAGATTACGATTTGAGGGCAAGCACCTGGAATGCCGGGTCCTTTAATTGGGAAGGTACCGCTGCCTAGCCCAGTCCTCGTAAGAGTATAGGTTGTCATCACTGCCCTCCAAGAATGGCAATGGACGGGATAATGACTGAGATGAATAGGTCCTTGTGGCATCTACTACAGTGGATAAAAGGAGCTCAAGTTCGGTGTTGGAATCGTGGTGGGAGAGACTCCATCGCCGAGTCCTGACATTCACGCCGGTGGATGAACATCTGGCCACAATCCGCATCAAAGCAAAGTTCTTCAAAAGAAGGACGATGTGACCAAAGATGCCTTCTATGAGTGATTGAAGCGAACCTATGAGAGCTGCACCCGCTAAGATGTCAAAATAAAGCTTGGCGACTTTAACGCCAGCAAGATATCTTTCACACATTTTATTTATTTAGCGTTAAAGAGTCTCCGACATTTACTTCGCGTAGCTACAAGCTTCGTGGATTACTAAATAAATCCCTTTCAGTCTAAAAAAAGCTATATAGCCAATTATATGAAAGTTAGTCTTAAAAAATTAGTTATCGATATAAAAACGTATATATTTTATAGCTCTAAGCAATTTCAGTTGATTTTTTATGCTACACAACACGGATATGCGATGACATGTGGCTGCTGCATAAATGTATGCGGTGAAACAAATGGCTGATTGAGGAACTTTGTCATTACTTTTTGGCATCATCACTCATCGATGGCAACATCGTTAAGTGCACGCAATGGTCCTTGAAATGTGTGGCACGTCTACAATAACGGCAGCAGCGGCGACGCTACGCAGCACTAAAAGCGACCTCACTACATAAGCAGTTTGCAGCAGCAGCAACAACAAATAAACGACTAGGAGACTTACGAGCTGTAGGAGGACATGTTCACATTTATGTGCGGAAATTTTGCGTTAGAATATTCTACGATTTTTATTTTGCTAGCAAAGCAAACATTGCTGCACATATATATAGATGTATGTGTATGTGTAAGATTTACCGTTTTAACGGCATTGCTTTGGATTTTGCTGTGCTGATCACGTTGGCGGTTCCTTTTGTCATTTCCTTAATGTGACTGCGTTATGGCGGGTCGGCAGCAACGCCGAGCCATATTTATATATGTGGGTGTAAATATGTGTGTATGCATGAGTGGGTGCGGTTGCTGTGTACTCAGCTTCCTTTTCTCATGCGTGTTTGCATTGGCGCTTGTATGTTTGCGTTACGCAACCCGTGAGGCAGTGCGCTGCCCATATTATAGTCAGTACAGCAGCGAGTTTGCTTCCCTATGGACCTTGACTGGTGTGACTGGTGTTATGATTCAGTGTGTGCTTACTGTTACAACTACAACTACAAAAACTATTGGCGCTATTGTCTTTGCTGTTGCCGCCATTTTTATGTGCGACACTTAAATAAGCGCAAAAACGGCGGAAGGTGATGATATATGGCAATATATGTATATATGTATGTGGTAGATTATATGTGTATATGTATGTGGTAGATTATATGTGTATATGTGAGTGTGGCGCGTTACAATTCAGTTTTGCAAGTTCTACGTGTCAGGCGATTGGACGCGGCACTCAAGGCACACACACACATTTATGTATCTATATCTATAAGATGGTGTAGGTGTGTGGTATTGCATGTGACAACATTTATCATAAAATTTAGCAGTTAAAAATCAAAAACAAAAATAAAAAGACAACTTCGGTAGCACTGAAACTAATATACCCTACACAGTAGCATTTTTATAGCTTAAAAGGCTATAAAAAGATCCTTATACTGATTTTGACAGTTCAGTTTGTATGGCAGCTATATGATATAGTGGTCCGATCTATACAATATGTTCGGAGATTATAGCGTTGCCTTGGGCGATAATCTATCCCGAATTTCGTGACGATAACTCGCCAACTAGAAAAGTTTTTCTCACAAGGACTTCGGAGTGATCGTTCAGTTTGTATGGCAGCTATATGTTATAGTTGTCCGTTGTGAAAAATTTCTTTGGATATTATAGCAACGTCCTGGAAAATTATTTGTACTAAATTTCGTGACGATACCTTGTCAAATAAAAAACTTTTCCATACAAGAATTTGATTTTTAACGTTCAGTTTGTATGACAGCTATATGCTATAGTTGTCCGATTTAGGAAATTTGTTTGGAAATTTTAGCGCTGCATTTGCCAATAATCCATACCAAATTTAATGAAGATATCTTATCAAATGAAAACGGTTTTCATATAAAAACTTAAGTTTGATCCTTCAGTTTGTATGGCAGCTATGTGCTATAGTAGTCCGATATCGGCGTTTCTTAGAAAGGAGCAGCTTCTTGAATAGACAAGAATGTGTGCAAAATTTAAGAACGATATATCAAAATCTGAGAGACTAATTCGCATATTTAGTGAAAAACAGAAGGATATTTACCATAATCAACTCAACTCATAACACGGATCATTTATGTTGTATATAATTTATAGGGTGTCCTACGTTTCCTCCTGTATGTTACACACACTTCCTGGCAAACTTAACATATTCCGTTCAGTGTATAACAAAAACAATCGCATATCATCAATTTGTTGGTATCTCCGGCTTTTGCTTCCACCCAACTTTCTTAAAAGTCAAGCATCGCGTTATCGTAAGTCATTTCACTGGAAGTGTATTAGTGTTAGTGCGCGCGCGAGTATATTAAACGGTAAATAGGTGTGTGGTATTGTGGTAATATGAAATATGCGGTTATAAAATTCCGTAACGGAAATTAACGGCACAGCGCTGAATCATGCAAGTGATTTCATGTCGCCGATTTGGCAGTAAAATATAAGAAATAAAATTAATGAAACCAATAAAATCAGGAAACTGTGATTCTCTCGTAATATGTATCTACATATATCAGTTTGTATATGTATGTAAGTGTGTGTATAAATTTGTTCCCCTAGTGGTTAATGTATCATAAGCGCGTGGTTTCTGTCTGTGGCCGCTTAGTTTGAGTGAGTATTTAATGCCAGCACTGGATCATCGAACGGTCTTGATATCTGTGATCACGCATCTTTCCATGAAAAATCATTCCTACTTTAAGGAAATTGTGCCGTAATCGTTCTCACTACAAAACAGTTTTGTATAATAATGGAATATACAAGTATCTCTCTAACCGTAACCCTTCTTTTCCTAAAACTATTCACATAGATCGAGGAAGTTTTCGTACTAAAAGTGTTCTCTCCGTTGAGTTCGATCGTCGTGTAAGGACTGTTTCAATTGCCCTCGAGCTAAAAATTGCACAAAAAATTATTTGGAACCATTTAAAAAACGCTGGAAGTACATATGTATGTATGTATGTGTAGCTCGATGTATGGCTGCCAAACGAATTACAGCAAAAAACCTCTCGGACGGTATTTGCGTCTGCGAATCGCCGCTAATTCGCGGCAATATAAATACATTTCTGGAGTGTGATAGAAATTAGGTCACCAACAACCATGTCAAGCGAAAACGATGGGGGTTAAAGCACAGTGAGCTGAAGGAAATGGTGGCCGAATCCGTATTGATGCCCAGAAAGGTATTGCTGTGTTTGGTGGAAGTAGCAGGGCCAACAATTAGACTGTCTAAAGGAAGCAATCGCCCAGAAGCGACCAGTTTTGGAAAGAAATTGTGTTTCATTAAGACAACGCTATGTCATAGACATCAAAAGTGACACGCCAGAAGTTCTAGGAGCTTGGTTAGGCGGTTCTTAGGCATCCAGCTTACTATATGATATTTCAGACCTAGAAGTTATTATTAATTGTTCACGTTTATGCTGAGTTAATATATTATATTATGGTGGCGAGAAATTTGCTACATCAGAAGCTTGTGAAAATCGATTCTTCCAGTTTATTGCTAATATTGTGAGGATTTCTAAAAGAATGGCATTATGAAATTATTTTCCAAGTAGTAACATGTTGTCGAACTAATGCTGAATATTTAACTACAATCGAATCATTCTGTTCTACATACTTATATAAAATCTTCAATTTGCCGGAAAAATGCTGATTTTTTTCTAGAGCTATAATTGGTGAGCTGTTTCTTCTACACTAAAGTTGCTTTTTAAAAAATGTATAATAAACATGATTCTAAATGGTGGTTTACATGTTGATTAAAGCCCACACATGTAGTCAAATTGCGACAGCATAAGATGAAATTAACCAATGGTCTCAGTTTATGTACAAGAAGGCATAATAGCTTCGCTACTGACTATAAAAGGTTGAGGTTGAGATTAAGTTTAATATTGAAGGTGAGATTCAAATTAAGATTGATATTGATATTGGTATTACGATTGCGATTGAGGTCAAGATTGAAATTAATGGCGAGACTGAGATTGAGTTTGAAATCGAAATTGAGATTAAGGTTGAGATTGAGATTGCGATTCAGATTGAGATTGGGATTCAGACAGAGACTGAGATTGAAGTTGAAACTGTGATTGAGATTGATATTGAGATTGAACTGAGATTGATATTGAGATTGACATAGCGATTGATATTGAGACTACTATTGACATTTAGATTGCTCTCGTGATTTAAATTGAGATTGATAATAAAATAAGTTCGAGACTCAGATTAGATTGAGGTTGAGAATGAGAATAAGATTCAGATTGAACTTAATATTGAGACTGTGATTTAAATCGAAATTAATAAGGAGAATGAGGTTGAGGTTCAGTTTGAGAATATTGCGATTGAGGTTGAGATTGAGATTCAGATTAACATTGCGATTAAGAATAAATTTGAGAATTACACAGAGACTGAGATTGAAATTGAGACTGTGAATGAGTTTGACATTGCAATTGAAATGAGATTCAGATTAAAATTGAGATTGAGGATGAGATGAAAATTGAGAGTGATATTAAGATTACGATTAAGATTGAAAATGAGATACTGATTGAATTAGAGATTGAGACTGTGATTTAAATTGAGATTAGTAATGAGAATGAGATTGAGATTCAGATTGAGAATGATATTGAAATTGAGATTGAGATTAAGGTCGATATTGAGATTAAGATTAAGACTGAGATTCTGTTTGAAATTGAGATTGAGATAAAGGTTGAGATTAAGATTCTGATTGAGATTGCGTTTCAGATTGAGATTCAGACAGAGACTGAGATTGAAATTGAAATTGAGACTGTGATTGAGATTGTTATGGAAACTGAATTGCGACTTAGTTTGAGATTGAGGTTGATATTCAGATTGACATTAAAGTAGACAAAAGGTAGATAAATTAAAAGAGATGGAAAAAAGAATAGATAAAGACGGTTGAGTTTTCTACTAATTACTAAGTGCTTTCGATACGATATTAAGAAAGGTTTTTCTCTCGAGGAAATCCCATTTAATGTCCACTTTTGAGAATAAAGAGATTGAAAGCGATTTTAGGCAACGTTAAAGGGACTCAGACCAAGTGAGGGTCCCACGATTCTTTGATACAAGTGTCTAAATATGTTTAAGATACTAAAAAACGCCAAATTATACACATTTTGTTCATTTAAGGTTCTTCTATACGTTCTACCCATTCTCCTTTAAAATTGCGAACGGTATCTTTTCAAGAATGACAGCTAGCCACATTTGCATCCATTTCATGTGAACAACCGCCATCAGTCTAACCACATTTACAGACCCCGACTGCCGCTAATCCATTTAACAGTTATACGAATAAGCTGAACAGCAAGCAAATGTGTCTTGTTGATTGGTGTCTGCACACACTACTACATACATATATACATATGTACATACGCTAGTACCAAAAACGATGCTTGTTCGTGCCATGATGACACACTCGTGGCTTAACGGTACACCTCAAGTGTGAAATATCCTAAATTATGTGAATGTTTACATGCGTGTCTGCGGATTGCGCATCGATATGAGTAGCTCCACAAATGAAAATATGCATGTGTGTGTGTGTGCATGCGCCCGCGATTTCGGAGCGGATTTGCGTGCGCCGCAAAGGGAATACAAACGTGAGAAATTCATTTCAATATTACGCTGACGCACACGCACATTGGTATGTACGTATGTATCTATATAAATACGCGCTGATATACATAAGTGAATTTGTGTATAAGTGGGCTATACTGACAGTAGCGGTTGTATAAGAAGAAGCAAGCACGAAATGGACGCAGCACCAAATAACAGGTACTTGGTAAATATTTGATAAGAAATGCTTTATTTATTCAGTCAACCAGAAAAGTGGCAACAAATTTACGCCAAAAGAGAATGCGAGCGCTGCGACTTAACGAGTGAACGGCCACAATTTGTAGACCTCACGAGCTGAGATAGCGGTCATATAGCTAACACAAAGTGGAAAGGCGGAAAGGAGTGTGCAAATAAATGGCTGGAAATAAAACGAAGGCACAAAAAAAAATTTAAAAAAATAAAATAAAAAAAAAATCAATAAAAAAAGAATTACAAAAATAAAAACAAAAACGAAACAAAATATAAATAAAAAAAGAATTACAAAAAAATTGCAAAGAGAAGAAAAACGTTAAATTCGGCTACACAATAATAATACCCTGTATGAGTAAAAGTGCATTTCTTGGCGCATAAAGGGGTGCAAAAGCAAAAATACCCTTTTTCTTGATTTAAGTCGATCAGTTTATATGGCAGCCATATAATATGTTGGTTCGATCTGAACAATATTTTCGGAGATTAAAGCAGTGTTTTTTATAATAACCCATACTAAATATCGTAACGGAATCTTTTTAAATAAAAAAGTTTTTCTTATACGGACTTGAGTTTTATCGGTCAGTTTGCATGACAGCTATATATATGCTATAGTTGACCGATCTGAACAATTTCTTTGGAGATTATGGTGATGCTTAGAATAATGATTGCTGCCAAATTTCGTGAAGATAACTCGTCAAATAAAACTGCTTTTCATATAAGAACTTGATTTTGATCGTTCAGTTTGTATGACAGCTGTATGCTATAGTTGTCCGATTCAAACAATATGCTCGAAAATTATAGCGCCATCTTAGATAATAATATATGTAAAATAGTTTGTAGACATATTGTCAAATTAAGCAGCTTTTCATATAAAGACTTGAATTTCATAGGCCAATTTGTATGACAGCTATACGCTATAGTAGTCTGATCTGAACAATATGTTCGGAGAATACTGCAATTCGTTTGACTATAATCCTTACCAAATGTCGTGAAGATAGCTAGTCAAATAAAAAAGCGTTTCATATAAGAATTTGATTGTGAACGTTCAATTTGTATGGCAGCTATATGCTATAGTAGTCCGATATCGGCGATTCCGACGAATTAGCAGCTGTTTGAAGAGAAAAGGACGTGTGCAAAATTTCAGAACGATGCCTCATAAGCGAGTTCGCGTATGTGCATATGAACATGACGAAATCGACTCAGCTCGTTACCGCTGATCATTTATGTAAGTGTGTGTGTACTTTACAGTGTCTCCTACGTTCCCTTATGGTGTTACAAAATTCGTAGCCTGTTTAGGGTATAAAAAAATATATAAAAATAAAACAACTGACCGAAAGGCTGGATTTTTGCTGCCGTCTTGTACGCATTGAGTGAAATTAAAAATTTAAGACCCGCTCTCACTTAAAGGCGCACTGCTGTAGGTGAAGCGTAAAAGACAATAAAAGACCTGAGCGCGCACAAAGGAGCATCTATTACATGGCAAAAAGGAAATCATCTTAAAACATACAAATTAAATATAAGCATTGACTCAGCTGCCCCGCAGGAAATTGCACCACAATAAGAAACCGAAGCAATTTTACTGAATTTTAAAATTTTTTTTGGTTACTTAGAAAATAGAGGAAGGTATTCCGAGAATGTCTTTCAGATTTTATTTATTCAATAAATTTTGAATTTTCATAATTATTATGTTGCTCTAAATATAAAAAAATAAAATTTTTTTCCACAATTTATACCAAAATCTCATATCAACTCCACTTTAATCCAAGGATCTTACTTATTCACCTTTTATTAACAGTCGTATGAACTCGTAGTAACCGTGTTCTATTCGCCATTTCACTACCCGCTAGTTAGCGCGAATCTCTTGTCAAACACTTTTTTAGCAGAAAGCAACAACAAAGTTCACGAGTTGAATACTGAGCCAGACAGCAAGAGGCTATCTCTCTGAAACGTTATGACAACTTTGTTTTGTGAGTATACTTTTTTTCAAAGATTTTTAGAAATAAATTTTTTAGAAAACATTACAAACATATTGCTTGCTTCTGAGAGAAAAATGCCTTCGCAAATAAAGAAGAACCGTCGCTTTGTAGATGCTATTTGTAACTAGACTTCATCCAAGTAGTGCTAGGCTACTTAAAAAGCTCGTTTAATCTGTTCGATTCGCTACTCTCCAACATTTGACGAATCGAAAATAGCAATATCCTTACTTTGCTTTGTTCGGAGAAAAGAATTCTTTCAGAAATAAAAAAGAACCACCGTTATATCATGTTTAAGAAGACTTGTGGGAAGTAGATTTGAGCTCAAGTAGTGCCAGGCAACTTGAAGAGCTCGTTTGATCTGTTCGATTCGCTACACTCCAACATTTGACGAATCGAAGACATCATTAACTCCGTTACATTTCACCGTTTGTTGAAATTTTTTATTCGCGTACTTGAAAAAGTATCAAAATTGAAATCTGAATTTCTTCTCTCAAAAAACCCCTCACAGCGAACTAGTTATGATTCCCCGTTTAACCGATTCACTTTTCACCCACTATATCACCCAGCAAAATATTCAGGCTAACTATAGGACCCTGCACAGCATGAGTGCGTGAAAAAAACTGATACTTGGCGGAAAATGAAAACCAACCGAGCGTAATATTGCGAACGGGAATTGAATGTGCCAGCAATGTACATGTGACCGAGCGGCCGACCCATCGACCGTCCAGTAGCAGGCAGGCAAACAATGCGGGTACAAATATGTACGGGAGTATTGGCAATCACGTGACCAGCGCCCGCCAACAAAGCGCAGTTAAAAACGGAGAACGCTTGGCAGGTGCTTTGGACAGCCGCCTGCTGTGTTTGGTGGGGCAACATGCAGCTGAAGGAAGCTGCTATACCAAAACTTGGGGAGAAGGAAATTACCGCACACATATACAGTTAAATACATAAGTACAAAATACAACAACTCGAGAATTAATGAAAATAATGAAGGACAGTACACGAAGGAGTTGCCTGCCTTTATTTGAAGTGGGAGAAGGCAAAAGGCGAAAAGTTACACAAGTAGAAGATGCGTCGAAAGGCATGCAAAGAAAGCTAGAATAGCGGATTTGCATTTAATTGAGACAAACAAAAATAAAGGAAAGACATAAAATGTGAAGAAAAAAATAAAATAAAAGCAAAACGTGGTGTGTGGAGCGTCCTTAGAAGTATATTTTGAGAGTGTCCGTCCAAACTTGCATAAGAGATGTGTCTCAAAAGCAACGCAAAGAAAAGAAATAAAAATCTAAGCCACAAAAAATAAATAAAACAACAATAAAAACAAAAGAAAAGTGTACAGCAAACAAGACACAGCGCTCTAAAACCCCACACGCCTTGACCCCCATCAAGTAGGAGCAGCTGTTCGGCGCTTGTCGTGCAGGAAAGGTCACACTTTCATTTATTTTTTGGCAATTTTCTTGTGTTTTCTTTAACTTACAAGCATTTATTTGAGGCAAAAAAGTTTCGCCTTTTCAATTTATTTTGTTGCCGGGTTGTTGCGAGCAATTTTTGTGATTGCCTTTTATTGTTCGTTTGTTTATCTGTTTGTTTTTGCATGGTGTTTGTTTTTTGTACAGCGCGTTTGTCCACTCGAATGACTTGGCCATCAGCTTCTAATGTCCTTTCGTGCATTGTTGCTTGAATGTGTGTGTGTGTGTGCATGCGTTGTTGTTGTTTGGTATGGCTTTTATGCCACTTTTACAGTTTTTAATTCCTTTTGGCAATGGCTTTTCTCCTTTGTGTGCTCCAGCTTTTCGTTCGTGTAGCTGTCATTTTGCTTGCCTTCGCGTACTTTAGTGGGACTCTTATGTAAGTTCGAGAACGCTTTTGACCTTCTGGCCGAAATTAAAGCGTGGGATGACGTACAGTGTAGAGTGGAAGAGGAAATTGTGTACTTAAGCATCGGTTACCCTCGTACAATATATACTCTATATGATTCTCAGATTATTCATTAAGGACATTTGCGTGGATATACAAGTCCATAAATATAGAATCAGTTTTGGTAGGTAGAAACTATGCTTCATTATTCTATCAGTTAAGCCTTTTTGCAGTATATTAATTTGGAGCTCTCTTACACTTCATACTTTGTCTAGAGGCTTACTTCATCCAGAGGCTTCTTATACCGAAAACTTGTCTCTATTGTTTAATAGGCAATAGTATCCTTCAGTAGTCAAGTTTTTATTCTCTGTTTCTGTATATTCCAAACCGTGGAGCTAAAAATTGCTTTAAGCACAACGAATTTATTCGGAACATCTGTCATAGAAATTAGGTTATGTTAGCTTTTGGAGGCAAAATGTTAACAGAGAGTTTCCAGTTTCTCCGGAAATGCTCTTTGTGATGTCTTATTCAACCTTATCTTACTGACTTGTTACAAGCTTGTTTTCACAACTTGTCTCAGAAAAAATCGGCACCAGATAGTTCATCTATATGGTTACACGGATGAATACAATGGGTTTCAAAGCAAGACAGTCAGGAATTTAATGTTAAAAAATAGATCTTCACTTATTGACGTAATATCTTTACAAACCCTGGCTTAGTCAAAATCGATACTTGATGGAAGCGAAAACATTTAGCAGACAATGCCGTAAAGATTAACCTTTCTTTATTGAAAAAATATCTTCCAAATCTTGACTTAGTGAAAATCGATACTAAAATTGTGAAGGTCAAGGAGCTTTAACTTCTGTTTCCGAAAGCGGTCCCTTCGAGAGAAAAAAATGCTGAAAAACTGATCTTCTAGACAGTTAAAAGAATAAGTCTCAAGGGTCTTTAACTTTAGTCTCACGACAGTTGGAAAGTCGAAGAGTAAATGCTGAGATACTACTACAATACCACCTTCTACACAATTTCCACAGTAGGTATCAGGCCCAACCGTTTGGGCCAGTCACATATATCCGTTTGTTTGTATTTAATAAAGGAAACTGTAATCTCCAGCATCAATTTTAACCCCAAAGATTTTTAGAAAAAGCTAACATGGCTAGTTGATGTCATCAAAAGATACTTCAAGGATCGAAGCGACTTCCAGGGCTTTACACTAATATAATATAATAAAAAAGAATGTCTGTACGATAAATCCGTATGGTCTTTTAAATATGGTATCTTCCTCTCATATTCTTGGCCTTACTTAAGGAATTTGTGTTAGAACCCATTGACGCTTATATTCTCTTCAAACAAATGGCAAGTCTTCCAAAGACAGCATTGTCTGGCGCTGAGTCGAAATTAAATGCTTACGATTCCCATAATTACGATTTTTGTAGGCTAAAGGGTGGCCAGAAATGTAATCAAACTCAACAAAGGAAACCTTTCCTCATCGTTCTGTGACTTTAAAAAGAGATGTGAGATTGTTCGACATTCTTAAGACCTGAGCACCGCGATTCTTCGATTGCAACACGTTCAGAAGAATTGGGACTGTCTCAAACCAAAAACTGGCGGATTTTGAGGAAAAGATATGATCTTGCATCCGTATAAAATTATTTTTACTCAAGAACCGAAGCGTTTGATCCAGCGTAAATGTCGGGAATTTGCTGATTTTGTCTTGGAACAAATTGAAAACCATAACGATTTTTTAAGAGGCTCCGATGAGGCTCACTTTCATCTGAGTAGTGCGGTAAATAAGCAAAGCTTTCTGCTCTGGTGGGAAGAAAATCCACGAATTATTCATGAGCAACCATTACATTCAACTAAATTGACAGTTTGGTGTGGTTTTTGATCTGGTGGAATCATCGGTGCATCCTCCTTTCGAAAAGAAGCTGGTGATGCCGACCGTTAGTGTCAATGGCGTGCAGTATAGATCAATGATAACCAACCTTTTATGGCTGCAGATGTTGATCTTGAAAACATCTGGTTCCAACAAGACGGGGCTAGGTGCCCAAAGCCGGTGCCACAACCGAGTTATTGCGAAAAAAGTTTGGAGATTCGTTGATTTCAAGGAATTGTGACATTGAATGGTAAAGGGATGTGATTTAGCACCATTAGACTACTTCTTGTGGGGTTATTTGAAATCATTGGTCTCTGGCAATAAATCAGACTTTGCAAGCTTTAGAAGTCAATATTGAACGTGCTACCCTTGACAAACAACTTGAGACAGTGAAAAAAGTACTCGAAAGTTGGGTTCATCAAATTCGTTCCTGCAAAAGAAGTCGAGGAGATCATTTGAATGATGTTATATTCAGAAGTTAATTCTATCAATTTTTGTATTGAACACTTTTTCATTTGACAAGGTCTAAGCATTTATAAAATTGTTTTATTTGATTATTTTCCAAGGTAACTCTATAACCTTCGAACAAATTGTTTGCATAGAACCACTATAACATCTAATTGCCAAACAAATTGGCCTTTCAAAATCAAGATATAGACGTTTTTAGATCCTTTTATGCTATAAGAAATGTAGCTGGGAAGGGTAACGATTTTTCTTGTTTATATTTTCTCTCCTCAAAATTTAAAATTTTCTAAAATGTTTTTTTTATACAAAACGCTCCACTATACGCTGTTCACGCACACAGAAGATACACTGAAGAGCAGCTGCAAACTTAAGACTAAGACGCGCATTGTCACTTAACACTTTGGCTATGCGTGGTGAGTAGTAGTGGGCTGTGTGTGGTGGGCGTGTTGCGCGGACCTACGCAAAATATTTTCTTTATATCCCGCTAGTCGCTTTTATAAATTTGCCTAAACTTTTTCTTCGAAAGAGCCCACACTTTCTCAACAAGCTGCCGGCCATAAATAATAATTTTAGGTGCACGTGGTTGGCATACAAAATTCCAAAAACTGCTAGCTTCAAGCGTTTAGGCCGCGCAACCACCTGGTGGCTGGCAGGTTCTTAACGGACTATTTCTTCGAAGCACAGCAAAGGATTGAATGACTTGGATTAGCAGTTGCAAACAAAATAAAATAGATTTGGGTAAACAAAATGGAAAAGTTTGCGCACACAGAGGCGTTGTTGTTTTAGTTTAGATTGCTTGAGCTCGTGCTTGTGTTGGAGTGGCTTCAGCAAGCAGCTGAGAACTTAATTTTGCTGCAGCATTTAGCTTAAGTGTGTGTATGGTTGTAGGCATACAATTTATCTGCCAAATTTATAACCGCCTCAATACTGCACATGCACACACACTCACTGAAATGCACGCACACACATATAAAGTGCTTAACAACTTCTTTAATGACTGCCGCAGGCGTTTGGCGTGTCTTTAATGCATCGACGAGCTATTAAATTTTATAAGAACAACGGTTAATAGTGCAACCAGCAGACATCATAGACCGCATATGTGTGTGTGGCATATGTGGCATGTTGCAACATGTATATTAGCGCTTGCAGCAGCGTAATTATGAGCTTAAATAATTATTAAATAAATTGTCGCTTGCGTAGTCGACTTAATTGCATGACTGACATTAAGAGCAACGTCAGATATGTTAAGTAAACAACAACAAACAAAGCCAACAACAACAAATATGTGTACAAATGCACATACGAAGATTATTTGGGAATATGTTTGGCTTGAGGCGCTGGCATAAGTAGCTCATAAATGAAAGAAACATAAAGTTGGCACACGCACACCGGCACAGACACACAGAAATTGATATACACACATACCCAAAAATTAACACACACATATAAATTAAAGACACGCACACTAGCACATACACAGGTACTTCAAGAAGCGGTAAATAATAGTCATCTGCCATTGTAGCTGCATGCGCTTGTGTGTGGGTGGCATTATAGCGCAGCTTTTAAGCTCCAAAAGGCAGTGTTGCATTGGCATCGTTTATCAGCTGCCGCATCTTGAATCCTTTTTTAATGATGCCTATTAATTTCACCTTGTGCCAATGTAATGAGTGCGAGTTACTTGTAATATCTGCAGCCAAAGCGACAAATGACCATGAAAGCAAATAAGGTGGGGTGAAAGCGGACCCGAAGCGGGTGTATACTTCTTCAAAATCTCATAAACCTTTCTTGCTATACAGTTTTATTACTTTTTTATTCATATATAAAGCATAAAATATATTCAAAATACCGTTATTCCAGCCTATTCCAGTTTATACTGTACGAATAACGGTATTTCTTTTGCCGACTATATTTCACAGTTTAAACACACTGTAAACTTTTTCCTTACTTTGCAAAAATCTCCCGCTGAACCGAAGTAGCCGACAGTTAATATATAGTATACCACGGTACCATTCTCAAGACAGTTGGGTCTAAGTAACCGGAACGGACCCGAATTTTTATCCGGCCAAGGACTGTCGACTCGGCGCCATTCCTCGAAATTACTACAGGAATGTTTCTTGCCGCTACAACAACAAGAGATACCACAATATTACGACGATGGTTCGCCGCTGTTGAAGGTGGAATGTATCTACCTAAAGTCCGACTTTTTATCTAAGTGTTCCTCAATAGCACAGCATACGGATGGAAACTTTTACTATGGTTGAGGGTACAAAAGAAAGCAGAGTCATGCGAACCGTGCCGGGGATCAACCTGGCTAACGTCCCTTAAATAGCACAGACTCGAAAGTAGCCCACGGATACTGACGCCATCCGTTATAAGATAGCCTTACTTGAGTAGCGGGGGCTATGTGCAAGCGGACCCAATTTCCCCTACACTCATGGGCCCAATATATGAACCTAAACTAGAAAAAACAATGGACTTAAAGAATTCCGGGTCTTTTGAAGAAAAGCCGGAAGGAACTAGATGTAACGAGAAGAGAGCAGCTAAGCTTACCCGTGAGCCAAAAGCCGAAGAAAAAGTATGTACTGCCCGTTAAATTATTTGTTGATGCGGTCCGAATCCGCTTTATCATTGGTGTGCTGGATGCAGGAGATCTCGAATCGAATGAAAAATTCGCAGAGCCTAATGGAAATGGGTGCAAGCATGGTACTAGAACTGCTGTTAAGCAATCCGTGTCCGCCATCGTAATGTACAGATGGCCCAAAGGCCAGATAAAAATGATAGCATATGTTGGCGAGAGATCGGACCAACTTTATAACGCCGCATTAGCCAAGGTTAAGGAGATATTCTCCAGCTAAGTCTGCTAGCGGTCGATAAAAAGAATATCCCGGTAAGAGTTTGAAGCCTGGCTACACCATCATAGTTGTGCCAGATACTGCCACGAATATAGTATACTCTAACAATCGATGATGATTCGTTTTCCAAAATTTTGGAATTCGAGGACCTTCGAAAGTAAGTATCTGGATGTGAAAAAGATTTTTCTGCTTAAAATTTGAGCAAATTCAAATTTTCGACTTCTTCAACTGATGAAAATATTAATAAAGTGAAAGATATGGTGCTTGAACATCGTCACCATTGACAACCAAAGTTATAATACTCTTGTGCAACATTATGCATTCGATTATTGATACGAGTATTAATTACACGTTGACCAATACATAAAATAATTTTCATAAAAAGGTAAAGTACAAGTTGCAATGATCTTTAAGAAGCTCCGGTCCAATGTAAAGGAAATGTAAGTTCTTTTTAATTTTTGTACGCTTCTTCCTATCTTCTTATTTGGCGCAAATAAAAGAATAAATTGCTTCCTTTGAGTTTATAAGACGCTTTTGCAGTCTTTGAGTTTTTGTGAATGCAAGCGCAAGTGAGTAGTTCGGGTGCTACCTTACCATATTGAAATCACAGCGTTTAAAAATAATCGACAAATTTAAATCACGATTTTTATGGTCAATAAAGCCCTAGGAGTAAAGCCTACTTTTTAAATGGTTTTATTGATCCATTTCCAATTATAGAGTTTTCAAATTCCATTCGATTGATAACATAGTACAAAAGAAAAATGTTATGAACAAAGAGAGGCAAATTCCTAACGCTTTTCCCTGAGTCGTGCTTCTAATTTCAGAAATAACCTCAAACAAACTAACAATAGTAAGTCGAGTAGCCATAATAGACCATAAAACAGTACAGCAGCTAATCTGGGGGGTGAGAAATTCCAAGTCAGGGTGATGGTACTAGGTCAGTATAGTAAAACCCTCAAAGGGTTTGGAGTTCGTATGTGTCAGTTTTTTTTTATGAACTTTTAAATATTTTCCTTATCTTGATGTTTTTTCGCTTAGTTGTAACATTTTGGCAAAAACGTAGTTTAACATAACTCGCGAACCACTATTATCTATTTTTCCAATCCATTAGACGGTTGTAGCAGCTTTTACACACTATATTAGGTACCCAATTTTCGTTCACTATAACATAAGAAAACATTTAAAAGGTCATAAAAAAAAACTGACACATACGAACGCCAAACCCTTTGAGGGTTTTACTATACTGACCTAGTACCATCACCCTGACTTGGAATTTCTCACCCCCCAGACAATAATCCCAAAAATTTTCCACAGTGTAATAAACAGTAGAATAAAAATTTGTCTTGGGAGTAGCTTATCACCTCATATTAATTATGGCAGTGAAAGCTCTCGGATAAAGCAAAGGAGCAATTAAAAATATGAACAGTTGTTGTAGGGTTCTATAATGTTCCATAGCTGCTGGTTGTTAGAAGAAAACAGCCTCGGATGAGAGAGCCTCCTTATGATTGTTAGTATACTTTGTATAAAACTCGGATGGCAATCGATAGATATTTGTGGGAAAACTGTAATTTTCGAAAACTAAAATCTATTGAATGAAACTCTAAAATAATACTCTATATCATAATATATTTATATAACTTTGCTAGTAATCCGATAATTTTTCTCCGAGTAATTACACAGCAAACTTGAAAACTGTTGTTTTAACAGAAACGGGTATCTCTAAACTCTAAAATTAAGCTAATGGAACTGTGGTTAAAATTTAGAAGGCTGTAATTGAAAAAATTTCTAAAATTTCGATTCATAATTTTTGTGTTTTTTTTATTTTTTGTTTCTGAGGGTATAAGCCATCGAAATATGAAAATAAACAAATCGAGTTTTCAGGTATTTTACACTAGATTAGCCCTTGAACCATATAGATAGGTGAAGAACCCAGCAACTTAACCTAAAAATTCCGTGAGAGTCGACCAACAAAATTCTTAATGAATATTTCCAAGTTTTTGAAATATTTTATGGTTTATTATGACGAGACACTTGGCCTTGTTTCTAACTCGGCAGTGAACCAGCTCCTTTAGAGTTGCGTCAAGCTCCGAGCTTCTTTGGTCTTTAAGAAGTAAATGATCGAGTTTTCTCTTTTATTTATATTGTGTGTATTTTTTTCGAAAAATGACTATAGGTTCCTATATCTTAGAGTGAATATCTGAGCGTCTATGTCGAATTGATGTCAGCTTTTACCTCTAATTAACTCAGATTGTCTAAATTTTGTCTACAGCTTGCAGTAGTTGGGTGCTAATTTCAACTTTAGCAAAACCTCACCAAACTATCAGTACTCCGTTCCGTGCGAAAGTTCCTTAAAACTACAACTGACCATCTTCCTCTGTATAACCTTCGTGAAATTCAGCACTATCTGCGCATGCAGTGACTTTTATGTGTATTTATATATACACAACTACATAAACAGCCCCGCAAACACTCTGTTTATAGTTCGTTAACTTTTTAAGTTCAACGTTAATTGCTGTAGTAGTGATTTATATAGCGCAACTTCACATCCCTGCTCACAATACTACGAGTACGATAGTTCTCACGTGGCGAAACTTTTTATACACATTTAAAAATAGGTTTGTATCTTTATACGCCAACATACATACATACACAAAGGTGTGTATTTTATGGGTTTTAAACAAGCTCGGTGGAAATGTCCAGTGTAACGTATGCATTTGTGCATATGTAAATGATGAAGCATACATTCGGGCGCATAGGCTAAACCCCAAATGATAACCGAAACAAAACCATTAACTTTTTGTATACGGAATGCAAATATTTTATTTTATACGCTGAATTGCATGTGCAGATTTAAAAAAACAGCATTTTTTTAATTACTAGGGTGTGTTAAAAAGTATTTAAACTGGGACATATGTTAAAGTTTTTAAATTTGTTGCGCTTATAAAAGAAAATTTTATGCTAATGAATTTTTTCAAATTTACTAGGGTAAGCTAAAAAGTATTTGAACTTTGGCTGCAATAAAATACTTTTTTTTAATTTTTACTGCTAACTTGAACATTTTTATGCAGATATAGTTGTTTTCAAGCATACTAGGGTGGGCAAAAAAGTATTTAAGTATCACCCTAGTATGATATTTTTTGGTAATTTTATTAATATATTCCTATTTATTATTTTTTTATTCGAAATTTAAATACATAGAAAGAAATTTGGGAGCACCCTAGTGCAATACTTATTAGCTTTTTCGTTTACATCTAATTTTGTTTTTTTTCTGATTCCAAAATATTTCCAAACTTGTAGATTCGGTATTTAAAAATTTAGAAATATATATTTGGGATCACCCTAATACGCTATTTATTAGCACATTTTGTTTATATACATTTGTTTTTGGTTTTGTTATTCCAAATTACTTCCAAATCAACGGATTCGGTATTTAAAAGTTTTTAAAAAATAGTAGGGATCACCCTAGCATGATATTTATTAGCATTTATATTCGCAAATATTTCCGAATCTGCGCTTTCGCTGCGGAAAAATTTCCACGAAATAGAAAACAATAAAACCGGCAATAAGCACCAGCACAACTGGGCATGAAACTAAAACTCGGTCAGACACCAGCGAAATACCTAAAAGCGAGCACTCGCTGGTATAAGTGCGCACTGTAGTTCGGAAAACCATTTTTGCCAGTTTCGACCGCAAAACTTTGCGCATTGCTCTAGCATAGCAGCAACAACGACAAACCGCTCTATTCAACTATAATAGCAACGAAAGCAGCAGAAATGTGCCAACAATTGGATTTTTTTCTGTTTTTGTCCGGACAAAATAAGCAATAACAGGCCACCCACACAAAAATTCGGCTAAAACCGTTGCGACCAAACAAACACAATGCAATTGCTTTGTTCAGTTAACTGGAGCACATATGGGGACAATGTATATACATATGTGCATATGTGAGAGTGCATCTATAGAAAAAGTAAACTATTTGTTAACTTTTCTTTTCTGAGGGCTTTAAATTAAAATAAATTTACCCTAAAAGTATACTTCGATTTACTGACATAAAATAGTGAATTCTCAGTAGCATTTCAGCTTTTTAAACATAAATAGAAGTAGTAATCTATTATACACTTTGAGAATAAATAATTTTTTAGCGCCCCCATTTTTTCACCTATTTAAAAACCACTATAACTTCAAATTAATTATTGTGACCTATATAGTATGTATATTAACGGAGAATTCTAAACGAAACTTTTACTATAACATACAACGGCGCTTAGGACTCAAGTTAATTTTTACGGGCTCCACCTGCCAATAAGAATGATTACTGAAACACAACTTTATAGTATTAAAACAGAGGATCTTTTATTAAAAATAAAACTAAAATAATCGATCCATATATAAAAAAGAATGTGAAGGATGAATCTGATGCTGTTTAATAAGTTTGTTAATATCAGGTTCCAATTTACTCAAGAACAGTCGCAAGTCACCACGTTCGGTAACAAGCAAACGATTTCTATTTTTAGTAAGCAGTGTTGTCACAGCACTAAATCCACGTTCACACAAATATAACGATGGGAATGCTATCAAGAATCGTTGAACGATTGACCACAATCCAGGGTACAATTGCGAGATCGGTTTTTGTAGCCAAAATTCTTGGTAACCATTTCTGAACTTGATTTTTATTTCCTCGTTTGTTGTCAATTCTATAAGTTCTTCTACCAGCTGAGGTGACTTTGCTGTGTTGACATTGGAAGACGGATCTGGTATTTCCAAGTCCAAAATGTCCTGGTATCGTTCGGTGACGTCAATGTGGAGGTTTTCCAAATGTTGGCAGTAGGCAAACAATTCGTCGTTACTGCATGATACTGATAAATTCGAAAAATTGTGAAACTCACGTCTGCCCAGATTCTTTTTGTGTAGAAGCAGTTTGGCTGCGAAAGCAGCAACGAAGTTTTTTGTTTTAATTAAATTTAGTTTATCGCCCTGCAGTTGTAGATTCATGGCGTTGAACAATTTATACAGGTCTGTCATGTAAGCTATATCATTCTTTGATGTAATGAGCTTGTCTTGAAATTCTGTATCTTTAGTTTCCAAGAACTCTATAACAGAGTCAAACAGGTTGTAGAATCGAGTCAGACAATTGCCTTGAACGAGCCAACGAATTTAAGTATGCAACAACAAACGATTGAAATCCTCATCATTAGTAACACAAAGCTGATGAAATAATCTATCATTCAAAGAGCTGTTGCGAATTTTATTGACTGCATTGATGAAATATTGCAGTGATTGAAATAGTTTTTCACTTAAGTTTCTAGCAACTAAATGTTGTCTGTGAGTAACGCAATGTGCGCAAGGACATCTGGAATTTTATTTCTTAAGTACACTATGAAGCCTTTATGGCACCCTTTCATAGCCGGAGCGCCATCCGTAGCAACTGAAATAATATTTTTCAAAGGAATTTCTTTCTCATCGCAAAACTTT
Source organism: Bactrocera tryoni (assembly GCF_016617805.1). NCBI lineage: Eukaryota > Metazoa > Arthropoda > Insecta > Diptera > Tephritidae > Bactrocera > Bactrocera tryoni. The sequence goes on from NC_052500.1 coordinate 69,148,904, forward strand.
TCCAATATATTGAATATGGTTTCGCCTTTTGTATCGGTCTCTAAATTTCTAGCAAATAATAATTCTTCACATATTTTCTCATCTTTAATAAAACTTACGTAAGACAACAACAATGCTTCATTAGTTGGTAAAGTGGACTCATCCAGCTGAATTGAAAATTGACTTGAGCTCAGGTGATCGTACAATGATTCTTCAATGTTTTCAGCTATTTCATCAATTCGTCTTTGCACAGAATTATTACTCAAAGGAATTTTTCGGATAATATCTGCGGCCGGTTTATGAAGCACGGTAGTTATTACTTCATTTATTGCTGGCAATATTAACTCTTCTGCGATGTTATGTGGTTTGCCTTTTTGAGCAATTAACAGCTGCACTTGGCTGCGTATTATGCTTCTTCTCTAGGACTTGAACATATGCTACATTCTTGTCTCTCTTATCTGGATGCATTTTATTCAAATGATCTTGCAGTCTTGAAGGCTTCATTGCTTCATTCGAAAATGTTTTTAGACATTGAAGACACAAAGGCGAGGATGGGTTTGTGGGATTTTCAATGAATCCGAATTTAATGTATTCCGCACAGTATTGCCGTCTCTTCTTTTTTACTTCCGACATTGTTTTGCTTTGAGAAGTACGTTTAACTTCGCGAGTAGTGTAAAGGAGGCGTAAGTAAGGCTCATCTATTGCGCACAAAACCACAAATGAATATAAAATAAATATTACATTGTTTATATAGGAATGCTTAAGCACAATTATTATATAGTAATCCAAAAATATGAATTCCAATTTTTCCTAGAAATACGTTTGTAAAAAACGGATCTTTCTCCTTTTCGTATTATCTTATTTTTTCCAGAAATATGTACATTTGTAAAAAAGGATCTTTCTCCTTTTCTTATTATCTTATTTTTCCCAGAAATACATTTGCAAGAAAGGATAAAGATCCTTTTTTTATTTTCCACATAAAAGATTTAAGGAGTTCAAAAGCTCAAAACGTGCGTTACATTAGCTACCTACCCGACGTCATTTCGCAAGTGATAAAATAAATTATTCAAGAGCTCAAGGCATTCGCTACATCAGCTCGAAACTACCTACCCTACACCTTTGCGCAAATGATTATATTATGATAGCAATTGCCCACATACAGATTTGGCAATGGCAATAGCAATACGTTTGACAGTTAGTATTCTATAAATTCTATTCTGTCGAGATGCCCCGTTATGAAACGGAGCGACCGATTGACACGATTTTCATTTTTTCTATATTCAATAAAATAGGACAGATATAAGAACTACGCGGAGAGAAATATAGAACCGAGTTTGAGCAATCTCTTAATTCATATTACTTGATGTTCACAAGTTGTTGTTGAGAGTCGAGAGCTCATGTAGTCGTTGTCTAAGAGGCCTCCTAGCTAAATAAAATTACAAATAACCTCCAGGCCTCTACACAACGCCTCCATTTTCTTTCTGGGTCTCTTACCGTTATCGCCCACTTTGGGAAACACTGAAATATGTAGATATTAGAGCTTTCACATTTAAAATTTGCATCAGATTATTTTAAATAATATTAAACAGTAATTATTTCTGTTAGAAAAACGGAACTATTACATTCAGTGGAGTTTTTATACCACATTAACTTTATAAAAAATATCGAAATTTCGGGATCCCGAACCCCTAATTTCTAATCATCAAGTAAACAATGTATTTAAACATAAAAATGTCAACTTGATCATAGTCCCCAAATTTCGGGATCCCGAAAATCTAGTAACTAACCATTTAACAAGAGATGTACATATGTATGTACATATTTAAAAGTAATATATGATACACATTCAATTGATCGGCATTAAAACC